>NW_007380231.1:0-15368 GCF_000475195.1 Diaphorina citri | reverse complement strand
CCCCTAGAGCATAAAAGGAATATCGCTGCCAAATTGCAGCTTGCTAGGTGTGGTGGTTCTCGAGATAGGGCGATCAGTGTGTGAAATGTGAATGAGTTCTCGTTCTTATAATATAAGATTTACTAGCTGAATTCCGTCGCTTCGCTCCGGAATCCCGCTAGTTCATCCCGAGGCATGGCCAAGCTTGTGGAAAAGGCATGGCCGAACTTGTATTTTTATCAAACTAAAAACATAAACGAAACTCAATATTAGGCGAGCGAGGAAAAGTTTTCTCTCCCTCAGTCTCTGCACTCTGTGTATTTCTTATGGTGATTTTAGCGATCAAAAATTGATCATATCTCAGGATCGGTTTAGATTTTCGCAAAATCCTTTCTTATTGCACACCTAGACCATAAAAGGAATATTCCTACCAAATTTCAGCTTTCTAGGTGTTGTGGTTCTCAAGATAGAGCGATCAGTGTGTGAACTATGAAATGTGAACTGTGAATGGATCTTGTTCTTATAATATAAGACATTATAAGAACAAGATCCATTTTTTTTTTCAAAGACGTATTCCGCAAATTTAATAGAAAGTCGTGTGATGTTCACAGCAGATTTCTGTGGTTTATTCTTAACACAATTAAAATAAGTAAAAAACATACAAGGTCAATAATATTATTTACCTTTCTTGGGATTTTCCAAAGGAAGGTAGTTGATGGATATACTGGGGCACTTCGGACATTTTGAATCTACATTGGACACATGTCTGATTGTTGTACTTAACCTAAAGTGATGTACATTTATATTAATATTAGGTGTAACCAAATAGCCTGGCTGTAGGTAACTTGCATACTATTTCAATTTTAACCTTGTTGATATATTTCAGTGTAAGAACTGCGTTGATATATATCAGTGTTAGAACTGCGGCATTCCGCGGGTAATACTTGTAAATCCCGCAAAATCCCACGCGGCCTTGGTCACATCCCGCGTGAGATCCCGGGGGATTCAAAAGCCTGCGGGATTGCTAGCCCTACACACGTAGCACTGGTCCTAAGGCCTAACCAACTTTTAAAACTATCACCTTATCAGTTAACAATCAAAAGCCTGCGGGATTGCTATCCCTACACACGTAGCACTGGTCCTAAGGCCTAACCAACTTTTAAAACTATCACCTTATCAGTTAACATGCTGGGCCCGTCCCTCCGGGAATTATTTAGCCCGTAGTTTATTCGATCAGTGCCTATGTACCTACCTAATTTGTTTAATATTCAGTTTATTATCATTCTTGATTTATGATGTTGATGATGATGATGATGATGATGATGATGATGATGATGATGATGATGATGATGATGATGATGATGATGATAATAATAATGAACTGGATATTAAATAAATTAGGTAGGTACATAGGTACTGATTTTCTTTAATCACGATCAATTAAAATACGGGCTAAAAAATTCCCGGAGGGACGGACCCAGCTTGTTTTTACATTCATTTCAGGGGTTAAAGGTGTTTGAATGTATTGGAAAGTCTTGTACACTCACTTGGTAGGCATACCCTTGCTCAGTTGACTCCAATGACCAACATGTTCATCCACGTAATGTTTCTCAAATATGTTCACTTCCAAGCTGTGTTCAATGACTGGGGAATTCAACTTATACAGGGTGTACCAGATGTCACTGAATCGCAGACAATGAGCACTCTCGTGATATGTGTCAGGATCGGTCACATAGGAAGGAACTATGCGATCCACACAGCTTTGGCCTCCCCTGACCTGAACACCTAGTAAACAAATAAACTTAAATAGAATGTACCCTGCTTATACATATTGTCAGAATAAGACATCTTTTACTTTTTCACCCGCAGTTTGAATAAGGATATTGTAATATTGTAATATTTGAATAAGGATATTGTAATGTATATGAAGGAGGGCTAAAGATAAAGAAACAACTGTGTCGGCAACTAAAACGGACCAAATATGATATTCGACAAATTTCGAGATCAGAGCTCATTTGTGTGAGAAAATGTGAAAAAAATCCCCCAAAAACCAGTTTTTTTGGTTATTTGGCTTTATGGTTTTCTGGACAAAATTTGCAACACCATTTTCGTATTCCTGGTAAAAAGACCTTTAATTTGATATATAGGTCGACCAGGTTTGGATAAGTCCTTCTATGGGAACAGACAGAGTGACAGACAGACAGACTGACTGACAGACAGACAGACACACAGACGACACCGAAGCGAATACAATAGTCCGTCCCTTATACCTTTTATTATTACTGTTGTAATAATAAAGGAAGGACGGACTAAAAACCACTGGTGGAGATTGAACCACGATTGAATAAACTACGGGCTGAAAAATTCCGGGAGGGACGGGCCCAGCTTGTTCCTCGATGTTTCTTAAAAACTACCAATATAATGTTTAAGTCACCCATCCATTAATTGGCCTTGCTCGGCGTAGCTTAACATAGGCGACGCTAATGTTTAAGTCACCCAGCCATTTATTGGCCTTTCTCGGCGTAGCTTAACACAAGTGACGCTAAAACCAGTCTTAAATTATCGACTGAAGTGTTATCTAAAACTTTCTCGCTTTGAGTTCATAGGTCGTCGCGACAAATTTCAAGATCAGAGTTTACCCATAGAATGTCTAATATGAATTGGTAAACAATATTACCAAATTTCTATTGTTATCTTTATCAACATCAGTTATCAAATATGTACTTATCTCAAATCCGCTCTGATTAGAATCTCCCACTTCCGCAAAAACCTAAATCGATTTGATATCTATTTCGGTATTTTCGGATCCACAAGAAGAAAAGAAGAAGAAGAAAAAAAAAAGAAATATACTTATAGAAAGAAAAGTACATAAATATGGTACGGACCCAGATACCTAAACAAGGATTTAAGCAATTTTACTTACATACTCATTGAAATAAAACAATCAATGACAAATTCAGCTAGTTATTAATATTAAAATAGGCTCTATTAAGTTTAGACACATCTTTAAATATTTAGAAAATGCAGGATTTCATGCTATTGTTACTAAAAAAAAAAAAAAAAAAAAAAAATCTATCAAACTTAAAATTCAATATGACTAATTAACATTTATGTACCTACCTTTGTTCCCAATAAAATAAAAAGTATAGGAATAAAGACAAATAAATAAAATTATAAGTACAAATAAACCTAAAATAATAACAGAAATTCAACACAGTAAACAGATGGTCTTCAGAGAGGAAACAACAAAACAAAGGAAACAAAGGCCTTTGATTGGAACGTTGTGGGGGAGGAGATTTGAAGTGTTTGAAAACCATGTCAATAATAATGTTGAGAATCATAAAAGAGATAAATGCCTCTCTAAAATACTAAATACTAACAGAAGATGTGAAAGAGTTAGGAGAGCTCTTGAGAACACCCTACAAGCCCTACCCTAGATCCTAAAAACACTTGAGAGAAAAAAGAAAGGAAAAACAAAAGAGAATAAATAAATGAACCAGTGCTGTACAAATGTAAATTTTTCAATTGAAACAACTTATTGTTTGTTTTTCTATTAATTATTATTGTTATTTCTTTTAAACTTTTTGTATTCGGTATTTTAAATTTAAATATTATTAAACTTTCTACATATAAAAATTATATCAAATTAGTAATAATTTTCCAATTGCTTTCAAATTAAGTAAAATACTCACATCTACATAATAATATGTAGTATCTAATAAAATTGGACCAGTTTGCAATTCTCTCAAAAACCCTCAAGTCTGTTTTGACACGCTCATTACCTAGAGTCCTAGAGCCTTTATAAGGAACACTCACATTTCAAGCAAGATATTAGTAGGTATCTAATCTTACACGAAGACAACAAAAAATATTTAGTACACACCCGGTCTTTGACAAATGGAGTTCCGAATTTTTAACAAAATATTTACTCTAAACCCTTTCTTCAATGAACTAAATAATTTTCCAATTGCTTTCAAATTAAGTAAAATACTCACATCTACATAATAATATGTAGTATCTAATAAAATTGGACCAGTTTGCAGTTCTCTCAAAAACCCTCAAGTCTGTTTTGACACGCTCATTAGAGCCTTTATAAGGAACACACACATTTCAAGCAAGATATTAGTAATCTTACACGAAGACAACAAAAAATATTTAGTACACACCCGGTCTTTGACAAATGGAGTCCCGAATTTTTAACAAAATATTTACTCTAAACCCTTTCTTCAATGAACTACTCACCTAATATCTCAATTTAATGTTGAACCCAAATAGAAATACTCAATAGCTCAATACCTATGTCAATAATATCTAAGGACCCATCAAATATCCTAAATACTCAGCTCATTATGAGAAATCCTCAATTTAATGTTGAACCCAAATAGAAATACTCAATAGCTCAATACCTATGTCAATAATATCTAAGGACCCATCAAATATCCTAAATACCTACTCAGCTCATTATGAGAAATCCTAAGGAAACAACGAAACAAAGGCCTTTGATTGGAACGTTGTGGGGGAGGAGATTTGAAGTGTTTGAAAACCATGTCAATAATAATGTTGATAAAATCATAAAAGAGATAAATGCCTCTCTAAAATACTAAATACTCATCTAACAGAAGATGTGAAAGAGTTAGGAGAGCTCTTGAGAACACCCTACATCCCATAACCACTTGAGAGAAAAAAGGAAAAATAAAAGAGAAAAAAGAAATAAATAAATGAACAAGTGTTGTAAAAAATGTAAATTTTTCTATTGAAAGAACTTATTGTTTGTTTTTCTATTAATTGTTTTTTCTTTTAAACCTTTTGTATTAGGTATTTTAGATATCTATTATTAAACTTTCTATAAAAATTGTATCAAATTAGTAATAATTTTCCAATTGCTTTCAAATTAAGTAAAATACTCACATCTATGTAGTATCTAACAAAATTGGACCAGTTGGCAGTCCCCTCAAAAACCCTCAAGTCTGTTTTGACAAGCTCATTAGAGCCTTTACTAGGAACACTCACATTTCAAGCAAGATACCTATTAGTGATCTTACACGAAGACAACAAAAACTATTTAGTACACACCCGGTCTTTGACAAATGGAGTTCCGAAATCTTAACAAAATATTTACTCTAAACCCTTTCTTTAATGGAATACTCACCTAATATCTCAATCTAATGTTGAACCCAAATAGAAATACTCAATAGCTCAATACCTATTTTAATAATATCTAAGGACCCATCAAATATCCTAAATACTCTGCTCATCATGAGAAATCCTACCCACAAAGATAGAAAGATCCCCATTTAAGTACCGTCTCTTTTAACACTTTCTTCAAAAGGCTCTTGAACTGCATCTTACCTTGATTGCGGTTTGTTGGAAGTTCTTTGAAACGTGTAATCATGATGTGGTTTTCTTTCATATTTGCTACCAAAATCTTGTCTTCTGCTTCTTCTTCTTCTTCTTCTTTTTCTGTTTTTATTTCTTCTTCTACTTCTATTTCTTTTTATTCTTCTTCTAGTTCTTCTTCCATTCCTTGGAAGTTCTTTGAAACGTGTAATCATGATGTGGTTTTCTTTCATATTTGCTACCAAAATCTCTCGATGGCTTGGAAGTTCTTTGAAACGTGTAATCATGATGTGGTTTTCTTTCATATTTGCTACCAAAATCTCTCGATGGCTTGTCTTCTTCTACTTCTTTTTCTTCTTCTACTTCTTCTTCTGTTTTTATTTCTTCTTATTCTTCTTCTGCTTCTTAGTTCTTTTTATTCTTCTTCTAGTTCTTCTTTCATTCCTTCTAGTTCTTCTTCCACTGTTTCTGGTTGATAGGCTCTTTATTAATGGTAATGGGTTTCTTTAGAATCTCATGAATAAGTTCGCTGTGCATACCTATGTAAAGTACCGTACGTAGTAGTGTCTTTTATAACTACCTACAATTTATATGATCTAATAGTAAGGCACCTTGTTTGTGACATATGGAGATTGTCTTCATTATGACAATAGGTTGTCATACGTCATAGTTGGAGCATATTTTTCTAATATGGTTTGCCCTGCCTAGTTCCTACATGTTTGATGATTGGTAACTATCTACTTCACTACTTACTACGAGTATCTTTGATGATTTGTGTTTAGATGTTATAGTGTACTATTTTTTAATGTTATCTATTGTTATTTAATTTGAGCGAGGTAACGGGTAATGGACTGATTGTTATCATATTTTATGTAAAAATTGTCTCAGCTATTGTTCTGGTTATTTATTTCGACTCGTCATTTGTATCAACTGATATCGGAATCAGTAGTTTACTCTGTTTTGGGCATTTTTTTTTTTTTATGTAGGTAGGTTTTGATAACTATCTTTTTTTGTGATCTTGTGCTGTAAACAAATGGCTTTTCACTGGGAGTCTTTTAAGTCTGATTCTGAAGATTCTGGACTTTTGGAGGCCTCATTCGTCAATTCGGTCCTTTCTATGCAACAAATTCTTTTCTTATGCTGGAATGATTAAGACTATTTTCTATTCGGCCTTTGAATGCAACATTCTTCGTCCTTATAAACATTCTTGAGCATTCCATTGATGAGAAGTGGTTTTTTGCATATCTTTCTAACATGTTTAAACCCCTTTTTCCCATTCACCACATCGTTTACCCCTTTTCTTTTCAAGATTTCAAGTTGTTCTAAATATTGTCTATTCTTCTTTTCGAGTACTTTTTGAAGAAGTTTGAAGAATGGATTGTTCTCTTGGTCTACAATGCCGAAATCTGCAAGTACCGTTTCACTTGTCTCGCTGGTGTTTTGTAGGATGTTGCTGAAATGTCTAGTGAGTTCTTGTGAAGACGTTTCATCACATAGACTGTGGTGTAGTGTGATGTTTATTGTGCTCTTCTTTTTGATATTTTGAACAGTTTCTCAACGCTTTAGGAATCTTTTTTTAAGAATCTTCAGTTCAAAACGCTGAAAACAGGTGGAACACTTAAAAGTGTTTCAAGTTTAGACCTTTGAGAATACCGTTTATGTGAAGAATTTTGCTGATAAAAGAGTTGATGAGTGTGGGAATTTCGTGTAGCAAATGTGATGCTTCAGATAGTTGTTTTCATGTTATCATCTACAATTCTAGATAGCTGATATAGATACTTTGAGTATATTTTTGGCAACATTTGGGACATCACACATTGTCCAACGGACCAACGTTCATTCACAATCAGCAGACCAGTTTTTTTCTCACACCACAAATTGTGAACGCACATAACAGAGCCCAAAACAATTTATGTCGACCAGATTGAAAAAAGTTGCTCCTTATATTTTATGCAAAATGAAAAAAAATCGACCATATAAAATTCAAGATCATAACTCGACTTGAAAAAATTATTAATAAAAAATAAATTAATTTTTCTCTGAGAGTAGTTTGAACCGTATAATACATTTATTGTACCATGGAGCAAGGTAATATGGAGATTGTGTGTATTAACAAATCATTTCGAGGAAAATAAATTTGAACCAGGAAGGTTTTTGGTAAGATTTCTGCATAAATGTGCTAAGAACTTGTGGATTGTGGTTGTGGATACGTTATTTCTTCCTTTCCTTTTTTCATTTTTCGTCAGATAGCTGTGGATAGATAGTCTCATTAGTCACTGATTATTTGTTATCACTTCTTTTTAGCCCGTCCTTTATTATTACGATAGTAATAACAAAAGGTATAGTGGACGGGCTATTGTTTAATGTTAATTTGTCTTCTAACTTTTATACCAACTTGAATATACAATGTAGGTATGATAGAAAAACCAATAAAGAAATAAAAAAGAAAGAACCAGATATAGGTCTACCTGTAAAATAATAAAATAAAAAGAAGAAAAAAAATCCCTAGATAGAATCATGTTTTACAAATCTGAAGAATTCAGATTCCTTGACTTCTTATCTGTTTCAAAGATTTAAATCAAATGGAATCTGTTCTGAAACATATATGAAACATTTAAAACAACATGCTTACAGAATGTCACGCGTCAGTAACCAATTGTCTTTCTTTTTCTTTTTCTTCTTCTTCTTCTTCTTCTTCTTCTTCTTCTTCTACATTATTTTTCTTCGGTGAAAAAAAAATTAAACGTTCCAATAGTAAGTCATTTGGTTTAAAGATATTTATCAAGAGATTTCTGGGACTAGGATGTTTTACAAATCTAAAGAATCCAGATTCCTTGACTTCTTATCTGTTTCAAAGATTTAAATCAAATGGAATCTGTTCTGAAACATATTATATGAAACATTTAAAACAACATGCTTACAGAATGTCACGCGTCAGTAACCAATTGTCTTTCTTTTTCTTCTTCTTCTACATTATTTTTCTTCGGTGAAAAAAAAATTAAACGTTCCAATAGTAAGTTATTTGGTTTAAAGATATTTATCAAGAGATTTCTGGGACTATTTCATTTTGTAGATAAAGAAAAATAATACGAGGTGGTTCGTGAAGAGATTGACGAGGTTCCTAAAAGAAAGAAATATCCCTAAAAGGAAATACCTACAAGAACTTCTAATTTGCTCTGTTGGCAAAATCAACAATGAACAGGTAGTTCTGAAAATATGCATAAGCTAAAATATAGGTTTAAATATTGATTTCTGGCCTCACCCTTTTACATTAGATACTTTTTTTCGGTGATAAAAAATTAAACAAGCCAATAGTAAAGTTATTTGGTTTAAAGATATTTATCAAGAGATTTCTGGGACTATTTCATTTTGTAGGTAGATAAAGAAAAATAATACGAGGTGGTTCGTAAAGAGATTGACGAGGTTCCTAAAAGAAAGAAATATCCCTAAAAGGAAATACAAGAACTTCTAATTTGCTCTGTTGGCAAAATCAACAATGAACAGGTAGTTCTGAAAATATGCATAAGCTAAAGTATACATTTAAATATTTTAAATACTTTGGAATACATAATAATATTTATAGAGGAGAAAGTAAACTCCACAGTTTAAATTACACCGAAAACCGCCAAAAAGCGGTAAAATTCCGCCAACCGTTGCACCGGTCTTAACCAAAAGTTTCGTGTCACATCCTTGTCACAATTGACAGCTACATACCAAATTTCAAGTCTCTAGCTCTTACCGTTCTCGAGATATTTTGTTTACAGATACACAGACAGATAGACCTGAAACTTTGTATTTAGGCTCTAGGGACCTCAAAACGTGTTTTGACACTAAAAACTGACCATCGAAAATTTGACCCGCTTACATCACTTTCCTTCCAATAGGATAAGGAAAGTAAAAAGCGAATAACATAATTATTTAAAAGCCTCGGTGGTGTAGTGGTCAAGACGTTCGTCTGTTGAATAGGAGGGCGTGGGTTCAATCCCAGCCGAGGTATAGAATTTTGTCCTCAATATATGTATTTATAACCTAAATTGAGATTTTGACCACTACCTAACTCCAAATTTCACCCCTCCCTCTTTTAAGTGTCCCCGTTACCTTGCCCCTTATGGGCCAGGGGCCTTATACCCTATGAGCCCAGGGCCCCAGGGGCCTTATCTCTTTGGAACCCCAAGTCATACCCCTTATAACCCCAGGACCTTATGAGCCCGGAGGATCTTTCTTTTTAAATATTTACACAACAGTGGCTTTTGTAGTAATATCCTTCGTAGGGTAGCGTAAATACCTAGGTAATAGGTAGCGTAAATAGGTAATAGGTAGCGTAAATAGCTATTGAAAGAATAGTAGGAGTACCTACTTATTGATGCTCCTTGAATACAACTGAAGAATCCCTTTAGGGTACCTACTACCAACCTATTTTGCATTTGGTACTTGGAAACCGAATAATACCTACTTCACAATATGGTGAGTCTACACAAAATAAATTTGTTCCAATGTTCTATTTTCAAAGTGATCTTTTCTTACTACATTAGAACTCCAACTCAACAGAAAGTAAACTCCACAGTTCAAAAAATGAATATTAGATATGAGTAAAATCAAAATAAACGAACCACCTAGACAAGATACTTATCAACAATATCAGCACAAAATAGGTATTATAGCTATTGACTGTAGTATCTTATCAACAGGAAATTGAATAGAATATACACAAACACCAAAATCTTAAGCTCGATATACTAGCTTTAACCGGAGATGATGACACTATTGCTAAAAACCAGTTGGGTCCAAACTTGAAGTCGTAAAAAGAATTCGGTTGTAAAATATTGGTTGAAGCCCAACGAACCAATATTTGGTATCTATGTATTTTATGTAAAGTATGTAAAGGTTTTGAAGAACATAAACATTTTTATTTTTCAGATTATTGTTAATTTTAATTAAATTTTGCAGGTATTTATGACAAAACGGCTACAGAAAGAAATCACCTAACTAATAATATAAATTCTTTACTCAACAATGTAAATTATTTATTAATAAAATTGCGTTTACTATAATTTTTATACATAAAATACACATGGGTGACCAGTTTATTCTAAGAACAATAAAACAGAGTACCGAAATACCTTGTGTTTTTTTTTATTTTTATTTGTTTTAAATTGCTACAAAATCACATTTTTTCAATGTTTGAACTTTCAACAAATTAATGTGATCAATCCATGTTCTTTTAATCCTTTTTCTATTGTTCATTTGTTCTCCAAACATGTTTATCAATTGTTTGCACTCTACCTAACCCACACCGTATATTAAAAAAAAAACTTAAGACAAAAAAGATCAGAGATTTCTTTTCGTTTCGGTTGATTTTTGGTCTGATTGATCTTCGGATTTTTTCTTCTTCTTTTCACTGATCTTATGTAAATTGGTTTTTGATTAACCAATCACTCTCGTGTGAGATGGCCGATAAAGTTGATACATGGATTTTAATCGATCTGGTTGGGCAATCAATATTGTTAACACAAGTAACCGAACCGTGTAACCTGTAACAGGAGACATGTAATCTTGGGTGTCAAACTCTTTGATCTTTGGGATCGATTTGAGGTTTCTTTTAAATGTTTTTAGTAATCCGTGGTGTTTTAGACTTGTTGTTTCCTATATCTTTACTGTTGTCTTTTGGATCGGTGCATTGGATTTGAGGTTTCCTTCAAGTCTTTTAGTATTCCGTAGGGCTTTAGACGTGTTTCTTCAATCACTTGAATAGAGTGCTTGACTTACCTTTTCTTTGTCTATCTTGGGTGTCAAACTCTTTGATCTTTGGGATCGATTTGAGGTTTCTTTTAAATGTTTTTAGTAATCCGTGGTGTTTTAGACTTGTTTCTTCCTATATCTTTACTGTTGTCTTTTGGATCGGTGCATTGGATTTGAGGTTTCCTTCAAGTTCTTCAATCACTTGAATAGAGTGCTTAACTTTTTACCTTGTCTTTGTCCATCGCTACTTGTATCTATGGTATTTCTTCAAAAGTTTGTCCATCCTTGCATCCTTCCAGTTTCATCACTTTTGCCTTTCTAACTTCTTTTATAATTATGCGGTCCATTGATTAGACTGATTAATACTGTAGTTATTCCTTTTGTTGACTACTATTGTCCATCGCTACTTGTATCTATGGTATTTCTTCAAAAGTTTGTCCATCCTTGCATCCTTCCAGTTTCATCACTTTTGCCTTTCTAATTTCTTTTATAATTATAGCGGTCAATTGATTAGACTGATTAATACTGTAGTTATTCCTTTTGTTGACTACTGTCGATTTTACCATTGGTATTTTTAGAACTTCTTTAATATGTACAATCGATCACATACGGACATTTTACTGTAACTTTTGCAACACTTTTGCAGATCTTAAACAACATGGGATCATAACGTTTCCTTGTAATTTTTCGTTTACCAGTCGCCTCTTCCCAGGTAGACTTGTTAGAAGTTCTTCATTTCCATGTAGACTTGTTAGAAGTTCTTCATTTCCTTTCAGACCTGCTAGAAGTTCTTCATTTCCATGTTATACACCACACAGTCAAACGTATCATGTGGCCCGCGGCCTGATCTGGTATCCAAAATTTGGCCCGCCTTCAAAAAAGGTTGAGCGCCCTTGTGTTAGAGGTTCTTCATTTCCTTTCAGACCTGCTAGAAGTTCTTCATTTCCATGTTATACTCTGTAGACTTGTTAGTGTTAGAAGTTCTCCAACTATCTCCGGGGCACTATTAAGTCTGGGAACCTCCCCGTTCAAGAGCGCTCCATAATTACCATCATCTTTAAATATCTCTCGGAGTATTTCTCCTATCGTTTTCAACATGTGGGATCATAACGTTTCCTTGTAATTTTTCGTTTACCAGTCGCCTCTTCCCAGGTAGACTTGTTAGAAGTTCTTCATTTCCTTTCAGACCTGCTAGAAGTTCTTCATTTCCATGTTATACCTACTCTGTAGACTTGTTAATGTTAGAAGTTCTCCAACTATCTCCGGGGCACTATTAAGTCTGGGAACCTCCCCGTTCAAGAGCGCTCCATAATTACCATCATCTTTAAATAGCTCTCGGAGTATTTCTCCTATCGTTTCAGTTCCCTCAGGGAGGAGTTCATTTACTTCGTGTTAAGGAGGTCCAGGAGGAGATTGGTTATTTACAACTTCATTTTGACATCTCCACTGCTACCGGTGTTGATTGTGTTATTGGGCTTCTCACTTTGTTCAAATGGTTTCGGACTACGCCTTCTTCTTTGTTTCTTTGGTTTGGAAATACTTCTGGTATTGGGAACACTCATCAGCTCATCGTGTTATTGGGCTTCTCACTTTGTTCAAATGGTTTCGGACTACGCCTTCTTCTTTGTTTCTTTGGTTTGGAAATACTTCTGGTATTGGAAACACTCATCAGCTCATCACTTTTAATTAAGACCGCGTTTTACGAAGTCGGAGTTGGCTTCAATTGGTTGATTGTGTTATTGGGCTTCTCACTTTGTTCAAATGGTTTCGGACTACGCCTTCTTCTTTGTTTCTTTGGTTTGGAAATACTTCTGATATTGGAAACACTCATCAGCTCATTACTTTTAATTAAGACCGCGTTTTACGAAGTCGGAGTTGGCTTCAATTCTGGATTGAACTGGGTATGAACTGGAAAGTACGGGTACCTATATTATATAGCTCAATCCTGAATTCTGATTTGGTAAAAACCGCTCTAAAAGCAACGCCTTGCCGTTGTTGCTGATAAGTAGACTTTGGATTATAAACCATATTTTGGCCATTTCATTGTGCATGTTTCCTGCATATTATGGCCTGTTTTGATGCATATTACCCATTCCAGACGCAGTGTACGTCGTGATTATTATTTTTTTTTTTCTTTCTTCAAATAATTTTTTCACGACATAAAGGAGCAGATAATATACTTTGTATTAGTAGAGATATAAAACCGCTCTAAAAGCAACGCCTTGCCGTTGTTGCTGATAAGTAGACTTTGGATTATAAACCATATTTTGGCCATTTCATTGTGCATATTTCCTGCATATTATGGCCTGTTTTGATGCATATTACCCATTCCAGACGCAGTGTACGTCGTGATTTTTTTTTCTTTCTTCAAATAATTTTTTCATGACATAAAGGAGCAGATAATATACTTTGTATTAGTAGAGATAGAGTTCCCATCATAACCCTTTTAAAAGATATTAGAAAAAGCAGAAAAGAGAATGCTCAACATGAATTTGCACGGAATAGGTTTCTTGTACTTTAAGATACAAGTGCCCATTTGAAATGTATAAGTACCTAATAGTCTAACTGGGTATGAACTGGAAAGTACGGGTACCTATATTATATAGCTCAATCCTAAATTCTGATTTGGTAAAAACCGCTCTAAAAGCAACACCTTGTTGTTGCTGATAAGTAGACTTTGGATTATATGCAATATTTTGACCATTTCCTTGTGCATATTTCCTGCATATTATGGCCTGTTTTGATGCATATTACCCATTCCAGACGCAGTGTACGTCGTGATTTTTTTTTTATTTCTTCAAATAATTTTTTCATGACATAAAGGAGCAGATAATATAGGTACTTTGTATTAGTAGAGATAGAGTTCCCATCATACCCCTTTTAAAAGATATTAGAAAAAGCAGAAAAGAGAATGCTCAACATGAATTTGCACGGAATAGGTTTCTTGTACTTTAAGATACAAGTGCCCATTTGAAATGTTATAAGTACCTAATAGTCTTTTAAAGAAGAAGAAGAAGAGTAAGAAGAAGAAGAAGAAGAAGAAGAAGACCAAGATGAAGAAGAAAGAAAAAAGAAGGAGAACAAGAAGAGAAAAACTTGGATTTCTGATATATCTAATAATTTCATTCTAAATAGTAAGAAGAAACTCCATTTTTGGGAAACAAGAAAAGAGACATTTATTTTCTTATTCTATTAATGAAAAACCTCTTTGTTTTCATAAATTCATACAGGAAAAGCACTATCTTTTTCCTCAGTGGAAAGTAAAATAAGTAAAATATTATTCTTTCTACTCGGCCTAATTAATGGCCAGAAGAGAGTGGAGAAAATTTAACTATACATATAAAATAATGAAATATAAAAAAGAAGAAGGGGGAACTGACCCCACCCATATCACACATGAAACATTGCCTAGAAGTTAAATGAAGTACTAAACCATGCTATAAGCAGACTAATATATTAGCTCCGTAACGCATTTAAGTGTTTCTGTTCTTGGGAGGAAACCTGTCATAAAGTTATTTTTACGAGGCTTGATTAGCGTATGTTCTTTCCCACAAGTTGTTCGCTTTTTTTGCATATAATTTTTCCAGAACCAGCTTTTTACTCACGATATATGATAGGGGAAAGAGGGGACAAACGGGTTCTTGAAATCCGAAATTCGTGCGACGTGTTGGCGTGGTTGAAATAAACAATATTTTTTTACGTTTTTACTGTGAGATTTTTACATAAACTGGACGCTTACTAACCATTTGAAACTTTAGAAGGAGTTCTTGAGAAGTGTAAGAATAAAAACAACCCATTAGTAGCAACCATTTGAGCATATAATTTTTCCAGAACCAGCTTTTTACTCACGATATGGTTAGGGGAAAGAGGGGACAAACGGGTTCTTGAAATCCGAAATTCGTGCGACGTGTTGGCGTGGTTGAAAAAAACAATATTTTTTTACTGGACGCTTACTAACCATTTGAAACTTTAGAAGGAGTTCTTGAGAAGTGTAAGAATAAAAACAACCCATTAGTAGCCACAGATTTTTTTTTTTTACATTTTTACTGTGAGATTTTTACATAAACTAGACCCTTATTAAGCATTTGAAACTTTGAAAGAAGTTCTTGAGAAGTGTAAGAATAAAAACATTAGACGCTTATTAACCATTTGAAACTTTGAAAGAAGTGTAAGAATAAAAACAACTCATTAATAGCCCGAGGGCGTTTTACCCCAGTCTGGAATCCTGGATCGCTCCCGAACGTAGAATCCAGAGGAAGCAATTAAAAAACAAGACTGGCTATTAAAATATTAAATAATATTCTATATACATT
>NW_007380230.1:4906-27526 GCF_000475195.1 Diaphorina citri | reverse complement strand
TTCTGGTAATGACAATATCTCTGTTGTCATTATGAAGAAGGTGTTAGGTCACATCGGATCAAAAATGTTTTCGACAAAATGAACTTACTTTTTATTCTGATTTTATCTGGCCTCAAAAATATAGTTGACCTTAAAATGACTTTGAAGGGGACACGCGGTGAAATTCAAGAGATCACCATTAAATGTCCCCAAAGAATTAGGACAATCAGTGAAAACACGAATTTTCTATCTCCATTTGCTTTCAAGATATTTTAATTTTGGACACCCTGTATATTTTTTGAATTAATATTAATATACAATACCTTCTTTATACTACTTCAGATATTATAATAAAACTTCTCAGAGTTTTAATAAAGTGTTCATCTTCATTTCACCAAAGTTATGAGGGAGCAGTAACGACACCACTCGTTACATATACGTATTTTACACGGAGCAATCACATATTAAATCCCTCCTAAATGTCACCCTCCCCTTATTAAATCCCTTCTAACCGCCTTCCTCCCATGTTAAATCCCACATGAACTCTCACCCTCCATATTTTTACATTCTATAATTCCCCATGACCTAATGTTTTTCCACTCAGCGTCAACATCGAAACCATCTTCATGAAGTTGCTTTCCCAATGATAAAGGAGGTTTTCTTGACTTCAGCCTAGCCCTTGGGGGCGCATCTAGGCGCACGGCAGTGCGCCAGGCCAAGTTCCGGCCTGAGCACGCCAGTGTGTATATTACACGAAACATTTCGACGCATTTTTACCCCTATCATAACTCCGTCAATTTTCAATGTAATCTAACGAAATTTGGACCATATGTTAACCTATACTTCCTTATTATACCTGCGAAATTTCGCAGTTCTAGCTTTACCGGAAGGGGTAGAAAAAACGGTTCGAAAATCGCTTATTTTACGACTGACTGATGACGCCATTTGTACTGCATGTGGTAGGATTTTAACAGCTCAAAAATCGTTTTGACATCGAATCTTACGAATAATCAACTTGAAAAAGGTCATTCTTATGATCTTTAATGGGGTTTTTCGAAAGGAGAATCGGGGTGTACATTCAGATTAATGGGGGCAACTTTGAACATCAGTAAAGTAAGTGAAAAACCCATTACTGATCATAAGAATGACCTTTTCAAGTTGATTATTCGTAAGATTCGATGTCAAAACAATTTTTGCGCTGTCCAAATCCTACCACGTAACCGAAAAATGGCGCCCAATCCGCCCAAAGTCAAGGGGTTTTCGCGTTTATCTCGGAAGATTCAAATCGGATCAAGAAAGTTAAAGATCTGTCCAGGAAAACTCCCAAGTACTTTGGATGAAAGTTATGTTTAAGTGTGTAGTTTCCGACAGTGACATTTAACCTTCTTTCAGCTTCAAGGTTATACAAATGGAAGCAACAGACCTCGGTTTTTAATCGGATCAAAAATGTTTTCGACAAAATGAACTTACTTTTTATTCTGATTTTATCTGGCCTCAAAAATATAGTTGACCTTAAAATGACCTTGAAGGGGACACCCAGTAAAATTCAAGAGGTCACCATTAAATGTCGTCCAAAAAGTTAGGACAATCAACCAAAACACGAATTTTCTATCTTCATTTTCTATTAAGATATTTGAATGTATCGTTTATTTTTGGACACCCTGTATATATGTACTTGTACATATTAAGGTATTCTATCTTCATTTTCTATTAAGATATTTGAATGTATCGTTTATTTTTGGACACCCTGTATATATGTACTTGTACATATTAAGGTATATAAATGTATAAAATTGGTAATTTTGAAAAATTACCGGTGATTCTTCACAATTACCGAACTTGCTGGTAAATGTAAGAAATTTTTCTAAATTTCTTTTTTTACCGGTAGGTAATTCTCTAAAATCGTCAATGTTCAGTGATAAATATAGAAAATAAAGATTTCTAATGCACTTTTGAAATTAAAATTATCTACCATATTTGGAACCCCTTTCTTTTAAATTGCGAAATAATTACTTCAGTTCTTCCATGTGCATAAAACCTAACACTTTGGTCACATTTATCCAGGGGACAAATGAGTTTTCCGTATCCCCGACTTTCATGACATTAAACTTTTTCAATAGATCGTGTTCTAAAGGTGTTTTACCAACTATTTTAGACTTACTTTCATTCATATCAAAGCTGAACTCGGCCACGGAAGTTGCTCTCGGCCAAAAACACCAACAACACCAACAACAACAACAACAACAACAACAACAACAACAACAACAACAACAACAACAACACCAACAACAGCACCAACAACAACAACAACAACAACAACAACAACTCACGGAAAATTTTCAAAAGCTCGCAAATAGCTAGATGATAAGGAGATCTGTACCTACTAATGATGTGTAAATATACACTTAGAAAAAAGGAGTGAGATCCCCCACAAAAACACTAATGTTATTACCAGTTTATCAAACGGTATACAAGGAAATGAAATATATCAACATCCCCCACAAAAACACAAATGTGAAAAAAAGGCCAAGTTCCTGTCCAAAAATGTCGGCCTATAAAAGTGGTGAGATCAGAAAATTAAGGCCAAGTCTGCATTCCCAATTTTTCGTGTCTGCTGAAAATGCTGGCTCTCCTATGCCCAAGACGTGCCATCTCGGACCCGTGCCCGAGTATGGCATTTAGGGCCTATGCCCCAGACGGTCTCCAACCTCCCCTTACAACCGTCCCAGTCCTCCGGAGCCCTATGGCTCAAGGCTATGTGTGACGCCCTATGGCTCACGGCTATGTGTGACGCATTACTTTCCTATAGGATAAGGAAAGTAACAAGTGCCCTAGAATCACATGCGTATAGTAGGTATACCTACTCGCCTAACTATGGAATGACGTATCGCTAGTCATGCACTGTTGCCACATCTTTCGCTCGACGCCCTATGGCTCACGGCTATGTGTGACGCCCTATGGCTCACGGCTATGGGTCTCATTTCACTGCATATTTCGTCTTTGGCGACAGAAAATGCTGGATCTCAATTCCTTCAACCTTCTCTCAATTTCAACTTAGCAATGTTTTTCCTTCTCAAATTAAAACCTAAAAATACGGTACCTATTATTAACATGAAAATAAAAGGAAAACATTGCCAAGTTGAAATTGAGATTAACTGAAAAATTTTTGCGGTGTAATTTTTTTAATTTTTTCTTCTTTCATATGAGTAAATATTTGAAAATCATGAGAATTGTCAATTCCTTCAACCTTCTCTCAATTTCAACTTGGCAATGTTTTTCCTTCTCAAATTAAAACCTAAAAATACGGTACCTATTATTAACATGAAAATAAAAGGAAAACATTGCCAAGTTGAAATTGAGAGAAGGTTGAAGGAATTGAGAGCCAGCATTTTCAGCAGACACGAAAAATTGGGAATGCAGACTTGGCCTTAATTTTCTGATCTCACCACTTTTAAGGGCCGACATTTTTGGACAGGAACTTGGCCATGCAGACTTGGCCTTTATTTTCTGATCTCACCACTTTTATAGGCCGACATTTTTGGATAGGAACTTGGCCTTTTTTTCACATTAGTGTTTTTGTGGGGGTAATATTTACATTGTATAAACCTGACCTAACTTTGCTCCCGACCTTTGCGTTTCCCCTCTCCAAGTTATTTATATTTTGTCACGCAATAGGTGCCAACCTCAGATGCGAAATTCCTGGAACATATCCACAAAATCCGAGCCTTTGGAAAATGTAGGTATGTTAAGGCGGTCTCTTCCTGATCCCTTGTGTGCCGCGTCCATTTTAATTTAGGACTATTGCACTGCCTGTAGGTAATTATGTATAATATTGTATTTTCCCCGAATACCTATGATTTTTAGCTCTTTACCTACAGAGTTTCGCCTAATACGATGGTGTTGTATCTACATGATGTCACTCGTTAGAAAACAGCAAATATTTTCCAGTCATCCTTTTTTTGCTGAAGGTTTCTATGCAAAATATTGCTGATAATACATACATACCTAGATTACCTAGGTGCCTATGTAGGTACATAATATAGGTATATAATATGTATCTAATGAAATATTTGAAATTCTCGAGGTCGTGCGGTTACTGATATTCAACTAGTCCATACTACTTATTTACCAGAGCTCCTTGGTTTATTATCTGAACTACATTTCATCCAACTTACCGGGTACTCAAGTCGATTCAGTCTATTTAGATCTCACCAAGGCCTTTGACTGTGTGAATCATAGGATTCTTCTGGATAAGCTTTCATCTTTTGGTATCTCGGGTTCTCTTCATCACTGGTTTTCCAGTTATCTTTCAAACAGAACAAGTATGGTTCGGTTAGGTTCTTCGTTTTCCAAGTCCTTTGTTTCCACTTCCGGTGTCCCTCAGGGATCACATTTAGGTCCTATTCTATTTCTTTTATTCATCAACAACGTTCAAACCTGTTTAGATAGCCATGATGTTCAATATCTTCTTTTTGCTGACGATCTTAAAATTTTCCGTTGTATTAACTCTGATAATGATTTCCAGATCTTGCAGGATGCCCTTCTCTCCTTGAAACAGTGGTTTGATGTCAATCTTCTCGAAGTAAACCCCCTTAAGTGTAATGTCATTACTTTTTCTCGTTCCAGCTCTCCTCTTACTTACAGTTATTCTCTTGATTCTGTCACCATTCCAAGATCCCAGTGTGTTCGAGATCTTGGAGTTCTTTTCGACTCTAAGCTTTCTTTCAACCCTCATATCGATGCTATTTGTAACAAGGCTTCTAAAATGCTAGGTTTTGTTGTTCGCTCTACTCGTGATTTTCCTGATACTTTATCTTTCAAAATATTGTATTGTAGTCTTGTTCGTAACACTCTTGAGTTTGCATCCTGCATCTGGAATCCAGTTTATTCATATAACTGTGCTAGAATTGAACAAATTCAGCATAGAGCTCTGAAAACTTTGGGATGGAAATCACACTCTTCAGATCTTTCTGACTTCTCTTTACAAAAGACTTTCAATTTGCTTCCATTATCAGTGAGACGTGAAATGTTCGACATGATAACACTGTTTAACATTCTTCAAAATAATATTGATTCTCCTGACTTGCTTTCATCTATCAATGTTAACGTGCCGGGATACGTCACCTCTCGCCAAACTCTTCCTTTTAGACCACCCTTTGTACGCACGAACTATCTCCAAAACTCACCACTGATTCGATTTCAGAGGTCTGCAAATATGGCTAGAGACCATCTTGATCTTTTTTCTACACACACATACACACACACACACATACACCACATGAAAAAATAAAAAATATAGGTCATCGCGACAAATTTCAACTTCCAGGCCAAAATGTGACCCAAAGTCGGCCAAAAATTTCGAATTTCTTAAATAACTCGCGAACGGCTGGCTTTAGGAAATTTTAACCTAGCCTATAACCACCGCAATAAAAATATGAACCTGTGTACAAAATTTCAAGTTTTTACGACTTACCGTTTAGACGCCAACCTCTTACAAACAAACAAACAAACAAACAGAAAACCGCTCTTATTAATAAGATACCTAGATGTGATTTTTGGAATCGTTGATGCATAAGGAGTAAGAATTTCTAAGCAATATATGTACAATTGTACATACAAGGAGAGAAGGATAATTTACAACCTATACAAAAACAGACAACAAATTTTAATATAGTAATCATTATAGGTATTTCTTCCCCGTTTATTTTCCGTTTTTGATAGTTAGGTTGTTGATTTGTATTAGATAGTAAAGGGAAACCGTTTATATATTGTAAATAAATAAATAAATAAATAAATAATCACAAATCAACAAGGAAAGTGAAGTGGCAAATAAAAAGAAAGAAAGTATAGGATGTATTTATTTAATATCTATATTGAAAAGGCTATAATAGAGTTAGAGATATACAAGGAATATATTGTACTGGTATAGTGCTAAATGGACTATTAATTGAGCAACGGAAAACTAGAAATTGAAAACTAGCCTCGATACATCCATTTAAATTTAAATAAACAATAAACTAAAGATAAATTTATGATTATCCTCGTCACTGTTTATTCTGCCGGGTTATCATTGAAACAGTTATACGAGAAATACGAGTCAAAATGTTAACACTTGAGGGAATTCATCCCTTCACTCATTTATTCAGAACTTCCTTTCATCTTTTCGGACGAAATTACATTAATTTCTTCTGTATAATTTTACATTATTGTACCTATAATTATGTACTGGAATTATAAGTGAACATATTTTCGGACGAAATTACATTAATTTCTTCTGTATAATTTTACATTATTGTACCTATAATTATGTACTGGAATTATAAGTGAACATATTACCTATAACGTTTCAAGCTAAGACTTTGGGAAATGAAATTCCATCAAAGGAAAAATTCATAAAGTCAAACATATTGATTGGGTATGAAATGACATTCTGCTGTCTGCTTTCCTTTCAGCTAGTAATTTCTAGAATTCCATATTGCAGACGTTGCACGTTGATAAATTCAGTTTTCTCTCGATAGTTTAATTTTGATATGTGATGTGTTACAAATATTCACACAGATTCTTGTCTGTGTTTGGTTTGAAGACAGGTGCCCTGTTTGTATCATGGGTATCTGTAATGTGGGGCCTTGTATTGATTGGCTTATTGGTTACAAGTAATCAGCTGAGACTAGAAGCACTAGATCAACATGTCATACATCAGGTACTATGTATTGGTATTGTCATCAGTTCAGTGTTCATACTGGTAGCGATCCAGGCACGAGAAATGCCAGCTCTTCTATTCTGTGGGACATGTTCGTATATTCTTATCATGTTTACTATTGTATTGAGCATATCTTGGAGCGTTGTGCCACGCCTGGTCAATTCAATCGCGTCCATGATTTGTTTTCTCTCAATTATGGGAGCTTCGCTTTATTTCTGTCTAATTGTGGAAAGTTATTACATGAATCTAGCAACATGAAATGATAGTTCCTTGATTATACTATGAAACAAGTACTTAGTAGAAGTAGATAGTTATACAATTTATAATGCATAGAATCAAAAAATATAAAAGTTTTACAACCGTTGCGTTGTGTGTACTGTGATATTTTACCCACAAAAACACAAATGTGAAAAAATGGCCAAGTTCCTATCCAAAAATGTCGGCCTATAAAAGTAATGAGATCAGAAAATTAAGGCCAAGTCTGCATTTCCAGTTTTTCGTGTCTGCTGAAAATGGTGAATCTCAAGTCCTTCAACCTTCCCTCAATTTCAACTTGGCTATACTTGCTTAAAACGTAGACCTTCACTTCGTTCGCTCAAAAATCACATAAGATAGACAGGATAGATTATTCACATCCTTAAATATTTGGTAATATTGTTCACAAAATAATAATAAAATCCATCGACACAGGAGGGTATCGAACTCCCAACTTCTCAACTGTAACTCGGATAGTGCGAGAAGTTGCACCATTCGATTCGGCGTGAAAAATCACATAAGATAGAATATTCACATGCTTATTTGGTAATGGTTCACAAAATAATAGTAAAAATCGTTGACACAGAAAGCGTGAAAAATCACATAAGATAGAATATTCACATGCTTATTTGGTAATGGTTCACAAAATAATAGTAAAAATCGTTGACACAGAAAATTGTAAGTCGGATAGTGCTAGAAGCACCATTCGATTCGGATTGAAAAATCACACAAGATGGACTATTCATGTATGTGAATACATCAATGATTTATGAAAATTAATTAAATATATTCACAAAGAGAAGAATCGAACCTGTAACTCCTTAATTATTGGTCGGACAGAGCTATAAATTATACCATTAGATTCCTCGTGAAAAAATACAGAGGATTGACTATTCGCATGTACAAGTACAATGTACATTTATCTGTTGTTTTTTTTTCAATTAAAATTTATTGACACAAGAAAGATTCGAACCTATAACTCCTTAACCGTGAGTTTTTACAGATCAAAAAATATCTTTAACAGAAACAGAAGGCCTTTTCAAAAACAATATTACTTTCTTTTTTATTGAATTCGCCCAGTCTCGAACCCTTAACTCCTTAACTGTAAGTCGGACAGTCTTGAAAGTTTCACTAATCCATTCCTTGTTAAAAGTGCCATAAGAGAGAATGCTTAGTGGACCCGAAAAGTGTACTGGGGACTTTTATGGGGCAAATTCAAAAAATAAACAAAACTCCATCCCACCCCAAAAAAGTTTAGAAATCTATTTTGTACCCCGCCTTTTATTCACTTCATAATTTGGTGCTCCTCCTTCACGTAGTACCTACCTACCTTTCTTTCCCCTCATTCCACTCCTCTTTCCTCTAATCTCACTAACTTCTGCTTCACTGCATTGATTATGGGGCAAAAAAAAAACTGATTTTACGGGTTAATTTTTTATTGAGCACTTTTAGGTTAAACACCCTGTATAAGGGTATATGTAATGTGTAGTAAGAAAGGGGGTGAAGGTAGAAAAGTAAGTGAGGTACCCTAGTGTGGGCGCCAACAAATTTTATTTTCTTTTTTTTCTGAAGACCTTACTTATTTTCAGCTTCGCATAGTTAGGAAAAAGTTTATCCTAGTTTTACATTCGGTTAAATTCATGTGTGAGGTCAAAGGTTTACACACCTGAGAGAAGCTCTGGGGGAAAGTGGTGGTGGTGGTGGTGGTGGTGGTGGTGGTGGTGGTGGTGGTGGTGGTGGTTATCTTAAGAACTCCCAAGAGAAACGCTACGCTAAATTTCAGCTTCTCATCTTTAGCCGTTCAAAAGAGTATTCATGGGTCCCCCGCGAACATATCAAACACTCTGTATATGTATAACAGTTATATGTACGCTACACTATATCTGTAACATAATTAGTAGATGCCTTAGGGGTTTTCTCTTCTTTTTGGTAAGTACCGTTATTTTATATTTATTTTGCTAAAGCCAGTCCTTTAAACTTTAAAGGAAAGAAAATCTAAAATCTAAAAAAAAAAAAAAAAAAAAAATCGACTTGGGTTTCGGTATTTTTTATCGCTTCCAATCCCAGCACATAGTAGAGAAGGTACATAGGTAAATTTATTTATGTATTCTAATTCTTATTGGTTTAAAGGAAAAGAAAAAGGCCTCTCTCTCTCTCTCTCTCTCTCTCTAACACAAAGTTTTTTTTCTTTTCCAAGTGACAGAAAAGGAAAACGATTCTGCTCACCATTCTTTCAGTGGCGTACCTACACTGTAGTACGCTTCAACACATTGGACAACAAAATCATGTTATTCAATGGTTGGGTATTTCAAAAAATGTTGAAGTTATAGGTAGGTACCTATAATTATAATGATGGGATTTTTGGTAATTTTGCATCGGGGTAAAAGTACGGCTGTAGGTAACTTGCGTACTATTTCAATTTTAACCTTTTAGTTGCGTACTAAAATAAAAAAAAAAAGATGTCCGACTTGTGGGGAAAAAAACATTCAACTGTTTTCCCAATTTCACACAGATAAATAAGTTCTTTTTTATACAGTCCGTTCATAAAGTCCCAGGCCACCCTTTTATTTTTTCTACTGTTCACCCTGGGAAGCTGAAATTTTGCATGCAGCCCTTGATTATGATAAAGAATTTTGGGAGATACTCCAAATTTTAGAGGGCCCCCCAGGGGCGGCCCCAGAGGGACCGACTTTAAGGTCTCAAATAAGAACCCCCTACATGTGATATATCTGCTATACCTAGTTGATCATTTTGTGAAAGTTCTTTTCGCATTCTAGCTAACCATAATGTCATTCCCAGAAAGTTGATCATTTGTGAAAGTTCTTTTCACGTGCTACCTAACCCTATCATTCCAAAAAATTTGATCATTTGCAAAAGTTTTTTTCGCGTTCTAGAATTCTTTCGTGGGGTAAAATAAGGGATTTCTTCTGTGGCACCAAATTTTGAGAGGGATTTTTTCGCCGTCTACCTGTTTTTATTCAGTACGCAAGTAGTACTGTCTACCTGAAAATTTAGTAGGTACGCAACTAGTACGCAAGCAGTAAACACCAAAAAGTACATCTATATAAATAAAATTGTAGATTTGTCTGTACATTGCTTAGAATCGTGAAATTTTTAGTTATTCTTACTCATTATGCATCCACGATTCCAAAAATCACATTAGAAAAATTTCTGTCTGTCTGTATGTGTGTGTGTCTGTATGTGTGTATGTCTGTCTGTTACGCTAAATAGACCTTTGGTTGTCCTCTTTTCACGCAAAAATGGCTCGACCGATTTTGATGAATTTTTTTGTGGTTGTTAAAAAAAGTACTCCGGGTGACATAGTGTGTGTGTGTGTGTGTGTGTGTGTGTGTGTGTGTGTGTGTGTGTGTGTGTGTGTGTGTGTGTGTGTGTGTGTGTGTGTGTGTATGTATGTATTAAGTATGTATGTCTGTCACGCTAAATAAACCTTTGGTTGTCCGCTTTTCACGAGAAAACGGCTCGACCGATTTTGATGAAATTTTTTACTTTCTATTACTACAGTATAGCGGACATATACTAGTAATGAAAGTATTGCAATCGGTCCAAATTTTTTACTTTCTATTACTACAGTATAGCGGAGCTATACTAGTAATGAAAGTATTGCAATCGGTCCAGTACGTACGTATGTATGTATGTATGTATGTATGTACGTACTACAGGTTTAAATGGGAAAAAGTAGAAAGTTGTGAACAAAATATCTCAAGAACGATTTGTCGTAGAGAAATGAAATTCTACGTACTACAGGTTTAAATGGGAAAAAGTAAAAAGTTGTGAACAAAATATCTCAAGAACGATTTGTCGTAGAGAAATGAAATTCGGTATGCTATCCCGGTATAGTCCAAGGACGCGACTGTAACAATTTGGTGAAAATCGGATAATCACCCATCCAGATATTAACCAAAGTAATTGTTACTTAACCCTCATTTCGTGGCGATAATCAGTAATCACCCATCCAGATATTAACCAAAGTAATTGTTACTTAACCCTCATTTCGTGGCAAATGGGAAAAGGTGGTAGGTAGGTAAACAAAATATCTCAAGAACGGTTTGTCGTAGAGCGATGAAATTTGGTATGCTATCCCGGTATGGTCCAAGGACGCGACTGTAACAATTTGGTAAAAATCGGACAGTCACTCATTCAGATATCAACCAAAGTCAATGTTGCTTCGAACTTCGGAAAAAAATCAATTTTTTTTTCATACTTTATATGATTCCCTATCACACGGGGATTATTTGAAGATAGAAAATTTTTGGTCAAAATTGGCCCTTTGTTTTTTTTTTTTTTTTTTTTTTTTTTCAAATGCGTATTTCGTAAATGTAATAGAAAGTCGTTTGATGTTCACACCAGATTTTTGTGGTTGTTAAGAAGAGTTCTCGGGGTGACTCAGGCTACATAAAATTGTCACATTCCATCCCGATTCAAAATGGTGGCGGTTCAAAGTTATACCTACAAACCTAAATAAATATGTAGGTAGGTATGCATGTCTGTCTGTTACGCTGATAGACCTTGTGTTGTCCTCTTTTCACAAGAAAACGGCTCGACCGATTTTGATGAATTTTTTTGTAATTGTTAAGAAGAGTACTCGGGGTGACATAGGCTACTTAAAATTGTCATATAACTCTACTATAATGTGTAATAATTAAGGAGCGCGGTAGCGCTCCGCCCCGCCAAGTCATAAAAGTTTGACCGTGCTACTAGAGATATTATACGCGACAGGGAAAGTAGCCGTTTTCAGGTAGTTGTAGTGTAGATTTAAATTCTTCAAAGGAATAGGGTGCGATTTCAGGGAGTCGCCCTTTGAAAGAGTTTTTGAAATCCAAGGGCCCAAGTAACTTTTCTTGCTCAGATAGATTGTTATAGATACACATTCCATCCTCATTCAAAATGGTGGCTGTTCAAAGTTATGCCTACTATTATGCTGCACTAATATAGGTAAGTAAGTTTCAGGGATACCCATTTATTTTTCTATCCATTTGGCTCGGATGCCCAAAACTAACACGGAGATTTTGAGTGAAACATAATCTGGGATGGCTGGTTTACGAAAGTAAGGCCGGCCATTCACGATCAGTTCTAACTGACAGTTTGAACTGTCAGTCTAAACTGTCATTTTAGACTGAAAACTGAAGTCCACACTCACGCTCAGTTCAAAACCATCAGTACTCATGATGGATTCCGACGACCAACAATCAAATACAAAGATCTTTGGTAAAACCTATTCATTACACAAGTTATAGCTACTCACCAACCCTTTAATATGAAGAAATACGTCTGATCTTAAAATTTAGAACAGGGATTCCCACACCATTTTAGTTCGGTGACTCATCTTGATCCTCATGTCATGTTCGCCATTGAACCAGATACCTAGGTCCTACAGGAAGTAAATACCTAACTAAGTAAATCCCAAGTTCTCCAGCCTGAGGTTCAGGATTCAAATGTTAAACTGAGAACTGTAGACTCAGAGAGCCATTCACGTAACTTTTCAACTGTCAGTTCAAGTATCTTCAGTTTAAAATATAAAATTTTAATAATCCTCAGTTTAGACCATCAGTCCAATCGAACTGTCAGTTCACCGCCATTCACGATCAGTTTTAACTGACAGTTCAAACTGTCAGTTAAAACTGATCGTGAATGGCGTAGGTACCAAAGTACGAGGGATTTCCATAAAGCTACGAATATTTCCTAAGAAATAGATAGATATGTGATTAAATTTGTCGATCGATCTACGACGGCCGTTCGACTATGTTTGGACACACCTTTAGATTTCTTGCTACATACTCCTTTTCTTTCATATCTGCGCTGAATGCGTCGTTCCACAATGATATCAGGTATTTTGCATTCAATTAAAATCATCAAGTACCTATCTTTATATTATAAGAACGAGATCCATTCACAGTTCACAGTTCACGTTTCACAT
Source organism: Diaphorina citri (assembly GCF_000475195.1). NCBI lineage: Eukaryota > Metazoa > Arthropoda > Insecta > Hemiptera > Psyllidae > Diaphorina > Diaphorina citri. The sequence goes on along the minus strand of NW_007380230.1, from coordinate 14,657 downwards.
TTCATAGTTCACACACTGATCGCTCTATCTCTATAACCACAACACCTAGAAAGCTGAAATTTGGTAGGGATATTCCTTTTATGGTCTAGGTGTGCAATAAGAAAGGATTTTGCGAAAATCTAAACCGATCCTGAGATATGATCAATTTTTGATCGCTAAAATCTCCATAAGAAATACACAGAGTGCAGAGACTGCGGGAGAGAAAAGTTCCGCTCTCGACCAACATTTTGAGTTTCGTTTATGTTTTTAGTTTGATAACTATGTATGCAGCTAATAAGGAGCGCGCAATGCGACCGTATTTTTCATTATTTTCCACAAGTTCGGCCATGCCTTTTCCACAAGTTTGGCCATGCCTCAGGATGAACTAGCGGGATTCCGGAGCGAAGCGACGGACTTCAGCTAGTTATGTATATATGTACAACAATACACATCAGGTAAGTAGGTATTATTGATTTTATTGATGCTGAATTTAGTTTCAACTTAGGTTGTCAGCTCCCATGGCGTAGTGGTCACTGCGCTCGCTTTGCACGCGGGAGACCCGGGTTCGATTCCCGGCGGGGTCAAGAAATTTGTATCATGCAAATGATGGATTCCATGCATGACTGGCTGTTGCGGGGCCCACTCAGCCTCGTGAGGAAAATGAGTAGCTATGACATGTAAATGCGCATAGCGACCGGTAGGTAAACATTGGATGTTAGGATTATTGAGATATTGGGAAAAAATCCTACAATGCTGCAGTGAGCATCAAAGTTGTGACATAATAACACAAAGAAACTGCATTTACTTTTTTTTTATTTACTTAGTTTCAACTTGAGTTTTAGGAACTTAGTAGCACAAAGAAACTGCATTTACTTTTTTTTTATTTACTTAGTTTCAACTTGAGTTTTAGGAACTTAGTAGTCTCTCTCTCTCTCTCTCTCTCATGAGAATAAACTTGAAAATTTAAGCAATTTTTATTTGTTTTGCACTGTTAGCTCCTTTTTTGTTCCCCGATGGAATAAAGCAGATATTCCATATATATATGTAGGTATTGAATATAAGTTATTTTATTCGGAACCAATCATATTGCTTTGGAAGATATTCTAATACTTTATATAGGTACTTACTAAAAAAAATAAATAAAAAAAAAAAAACTTATGAAAAGAAAACATCGGGGGCACATAAATCCCAATCCTACTTTAAAGTTTAATACGAATATAAATGTAACTCTCTTGTGACCCATCATTTTTGTTACATTTATTACTTTCTATTTAGATTTTTTATTATTTCCCCATAATGGTTGTAAGTTGATGGCTACGTTATAACATCTTCATCTTTCATAGCAAACATCTTGGGAGAAATATCCAAGGAATTTTCAGGCCAAGAACTTTTCATGGTGAAGGATTCCATTTTGTAGAAGTTTGATGCCTTTCAAAAAAGAAATTGGGGGCAGGGGTTTTATGTACCTACATACATGTTAGGCTAAATACCCGAATTCGCTCAATGAAGCTCATTCCGCGGAGTAAACAGTGCAAACTGCTCAATCCCCGAAATTCGGCATTTGAGCAACTGTAGGTAAATAGCTCAGTCCACGGACTGGATTTATGAAAAAGATCAATCCCCAAAATCGGCCATTGAGCACCAAGAGAAAGAAGAATAAACTGCTCACTCCGCGGAGTGGAAATGACTCGGACTCAAATTCGGAAATGACTCGGACATGAAGATACTATGGCATCACGCCGCCAATGCAGTGAAGCAGAAGTGAGATTAGAGGAAAGAGGAGTGCAATGAGGGGAAAGAAAGGTAGGTGGCACGCCGCCAAACGAAATCCTATGTAGGTAGTAGGTACTTACCGCAGTAGCATGCACCCATAGAAGAAGAAGAAGAAGAAGAAGAAGAAGAAGAAGAATTGAATTGAATTGAAAAAATTTCCATTTATTTTTATAAATTTATGTAGATACATACAATAAACACCTCCTAAGCTAAAGAATAACTTCTGAGGAAATGGTTTTCTTCCTCTTTATTTATTTTCTTTTTACTTTTACTCCTATTATTATTACAGATATTTCATACATCAGTAACATAAGCAAATAGAATACCTATCGAAAAAAAAAAAAACAGAAAGAGAGGATGAATAAGGAGGAGAGGGGGGGGGAAGAATAGGTAGATAGCATCCCAGGATTCCCAGAGGTTATACTGTCAACCTGTAAATTCTTCAAAGGAATAGGGTGCGATTTCAGGGAGTCGCCCTTTGAAAGAGTTTTTGAAATCCAAGGGCCCAAGTAACTTTTCTTGGTCAGATAGATTGTTATAGATACACATTCCATCCTCATTCAAAATGGTGGCTGTTCAAAGTTATGCCTACTATTATGCTGCACTAATATAGGTAAGTAAGTTTCAGGGATACCCATTTATTTTTCTATCCATTTGGCTCGGATGCCCAAAACTAACACGGAGATTTTGAGTGAAACATAATCTGGGATGGCTGGTTTACGAAAGTAAGGCCGGCCATTCACGATCAGTTCTAACTGACAGTTTGAACTGTCAGTCTAAACTGTCATTTTAGACTGAAAACTGAAGTCCACACTCACGCTCAGTTCAAAACCATCAGTACTCATGATGGATTCCGACGACCAACAATCAAATACAAAGATCTTTGGTAAAACCTATTCATTACACAAGTTATAGCTACTCACCAACCCTTTAATATGAAGAAATACGTCTGATCTTAAAATTTAGAACAGGGATTCCCACACCAATTTAGTTCGGTGACTCATCTTGATCCTCATGTCATGTTCGCCATTGAACCAGATACCTAGGTCCTACAGGAAGTAAATACTTAACTAAGTAAATCCCAAGTTCTCATAATAACTCACCAGCCTGAGGTTCAAGATTCAAATGTTAAACTGAGAACTGTGAACTCAGAGCGCCATTCACGTAACTTTTCAACTGTCAGTTCAAGTATCTTCAGTTTAAAATATAAAATTTTAATAATCCTCAGTTTAGACCATCAGTCCAATCGAACTGTCAGTTCACCGCCATTCACGATCAGTTTTAACTGACAGCTCAAACTGTCAGTTAGAACTGATCGTGAATGGCCGGCCTAACAGGTCGGAACAAGTTAGTGGAGTTTTCCCGTAACATAATCTTATATTATAAAAAAAAGTAACAAGATCCATTCACAGTTCACATTTCATAGTTCACACACTGATCGCTCTATCTCGAGAACCACAACACCTAGAAAGCTGAAATTTGGTAGGAATATTCCTTTTATGGTCTAGGTGTGCAATAAGAAAATATAAACTGATCCTGAGATATGATCAATTTTTGATCGCTAAAATCTCCATAAGAAATACACAGAGTGCAGAGACTGCGGGAGAGAATCCTGAGATATGATCAATTTTTGATGCTAAAATCTCCACCATGAGAAATACACAGAGTGCAGAGACTGCGGGAGAGAAAAGTTCCGCTCTCGACCAACATTTTGAGTTTCGTTTATGTTTTTAGTTTGATAACTATGTATGCAGCTAATAAGGAGCGCGCAATGCGACCGTATTTTTCATTATTTTCCACAAGTTCGGCCATGCCTTTTCCACAAGTTTGGCCATGCTTCAGGATGAACTAGCGGGATTCCGGAGCGAAGCGACGGACTTCAGCTAGTTATGTGCCTTTTCCACAAGTTTGGCCATGCCTCAGGATGAACTAGCGGGATTCCGGAGCGAAGCGACGGACTTCAGCTAGTTATGTATATATATATGTACAACAATACACATCAGGTAAGTAGGTATTATTGATTTTATTGATGCTGAATTTAGTTTCAACTTAGGTTGTCAGCTCCCATGGCGTAGTGGTCACTGCGCTCGCTTTGCACGCGGGAGACCCGGGTTCGATTCCCGGCGGGGTCAAGAAATTTGTATCATGCAAATGATGGATTCCATGCATGACTGGCTGTTGCGGGGCCCACTCAGCCTCGTGAGGAAAATGAGTAGCTATGACATGTAAATGCGCATAGCGACCGGTAGGTAAAATTGAAAACGGCCCCCCCCCCCCCTAATATGGTTCCAATATAAAGAAAAAGAAAAAATCTGTGCAAAGTTTCAGCTCGATCGGAAAAAAATATCCCGTGGCACAACGAGCTCAAAGTTTGAATGGGGTTTTACCTACATGCATTTTGATTTTTTGATGCATTAATTCTGACCGAAAATTGAAAATAGAGAATAATGGAAGATTTAATTTGATTCGTGGGTTTTCCGCCGCCGGTCGATGAATCCGAATATAATAATGTTAATAATAATAAATGCAATTTCTTTGTGTTATTATATCACAACTTTGGTGCTCACTGCAGAATTGTAGGATTTTCCCAATATCACAATAATCCAAACATCCAATGTTTACCTGCCAGCCTAGTTAGCTTAGTTAGTAGTGCGTCTGCCTTGTAAGCGCTAGGCCGCGGGTTCGATTCCCGCCCGGGGCGGATTTTATCCTGATGGGATAATGTTCGTTCTCCGAACGGCTTGCTTTCTCCTATCCTGTCTTCCTTCTCTCTTCGATTTCGGGACGATAAGACCATGGCAGTTACAGTTCCCTCTGTCAAACCTCTAAAAAAAAAAAAAAATGTTTACCTACCATGCTGGGGCACCGGTCGCTATGCGCATTTACATGTCATAGCTACTCATTTTCCTCACGAGGCTGAGTGGGCCCCGCAACAGCTAGTCACGGAATCAATCATTTGCATGATACAAATTTCTTGACCCCGCCGGGAATCGAACCCGGGTCTCCCACGTGCAAGGCGAGTGCAGTGACCATGGGAGCTGACTTGAATCCGAATATGATAACCGTTTTCCTCGGTTGTTTAAAAAAAAAGCGTTTTTTCCGTATTTTCGCGGAGCAGTGAAAACAAGGCTTTTTACCAATCTCTCGACGATCTTTCTAACATTATGGGAGTTTGGCTAGGTTTAGATGAAATTTAAGAACATAACAAATACAAATAAAAAAAGAACATATTCGGATTCAGCACAACATTTTCTATATAGATAGTCTCTTCCTGGGGGCTATACAGATTGTTTCCAAAATTAATAAAATAAAGCGTAAAGTTTTGGTGGAAAAAACGCGAAAACGCGGAAAAACGCCCCTTTTTAAACAACCGAGAGAAAAAAAAACCGAATTAAATAAAATCTTCCATATTTTTTTTTTTTTTAAGTTTCGGCCCGAATTAATGCATCAAACTACGGAAAAATGCATGTAAAAGCCCATTTAAACTTCGAGCTGTTGTGCCACGGGTTAACTTTTTCGGATCGAGCTGAAACTTTGCACAGATTTTTTTTTTTATTTATATTGGAACCATTTTGGGGGGGGGGGTCGTCTTCAATTTCGAACTTTCGAAAAATAAGGGCCACCCTAATGACCCTTCTACACTGAGTGTAAACATCAGACTATCAGACCGTCACAGAAGCTTCTCTCTGCTAAGATCGAGCGAGTAACCGCTGTCCTTGACCAGTTGTCCAGTAGCTCCAATTCCAGCAATGAGTATCGTCGCTGCACCTGCCTTGCTTGTTCTGCTCCTCCAGCTTCCTTCTATCCATGGAGGTGTTCCTGCTCGTCCACTTCCAAGCTTGCCCTTCAAAAGAGTGCTAATCGTCTCTGACAGTATCGATTGTGATCTGTCTTTCCACCTCAATAGAAGCTTGTCTGGCGACACCCAGGTCCTGTCAAGTGTGAAGTCTGGAGCTCGCTTCGGTGATGTGACTTCCATTCCGGTTGCTTGTCCAGATCTGAGCAAGGATGACGCTGTCATCATCATTGGTGGGGCTAACAACATCCCGATTCTTCCCCCTATTCTTCCGTCTGCTTCTCATTTCTTTTCCTCCAGAGCTCTCAACTTTCAACCTCTTGCTGAGCTGTCAAGTAGAACAAATGTAATTTTTGTACTATTCCCTATCGTTATAACCACCGGACCAATTTGTCAAACAACATCTACATTACTAACCAAGGCATTCTATTCCGTGCTCAGAAGTATAATATCCTATTCCTGTGTTTTGGCCTTAACAAGTTCCTGTCTAGACGTCATTTCAGGAGAAGACACGGTCTCCATCTGAACAAATATCGGTGGTTCTTTGAAACCGGCGCAAAAACAGGTCCAAAAATGGCAGAGGATGAATTTTAAGTAAAAAATTTCAAAATGCACTTTTCATGTTGCTTTTCCACTGTACCTACTATTGCGCAGTAAACCTCGTCACTCAAATTTTTCAATAATTTCCTAAAAAACGCCGTTTTTAAAATATCCGTCCACCGAGGTGCACAAAAAGTACCAAAAAAGGGTTTGAAATAAAATAAAATAATAACAATATCTCATGTGCGTTTATTGTACAAGATGATGAATTTAAATAAAATGAAGACACTACTTATAATCTTATAAACAAGATTTAATATGGTAGGTTCAAAAGGTGTCAACAGAGGTGCACAATGGTGAACCTCTGAGGTCCGTCAATGATGACAGTTTCTATTGTAATATTCATTTTTCAAATGTCTGCAGAAGAGTCAGTTACTTTTTTCTTCGAAAATACAAGGAAACATAACAGAAGTACGTCCTGGTGGTCTTCAATGCACCTCGGTGGATCTCATGACACACCTCGGTGGACAGTACACCGAGCACCGAGGTGCAGGCCACCTAGGTGAGAACAACACGTAAATTACCTATTATTTTAAATTTTAACACTTTAATTCTCGAGGCTTCACGTTCTTAGTTCATACATGATACATACTACATACATAGCTAAATACTCTCTCTAGACGCGTTCTGTAACAATATTATTTTTAAAAATAACACTTTTTCAGGTTGTATAAAAACTCAATGAATTATAAAAATTGCAATAAAAAATTGCAATCCATTAAAAAGTTATTAAACCCACAGAGGTGCTTACTTCGACCTTCGACTAACGAACCCTTCTAAATTTGATTCTTTAGAGTGATTGACAGGTTTATAGGTATTCTAAAAAAATAATAAAAAAAAGTGTCACCTCTTTTTTAGATTTTTTAGATAAAAAAAAGGCTCAAGCCAAAAGTGCTTTTAACAAGAAGAAGACCTTATTCTGCTCAAAAAACATCAATACAAATTTAAGAAAACAATACCCCATGAAGATACTATGGTATTTTTCACTCGAAAATGACTCGGATTTGAATTCGGAAATGACTCGAACTTACCGAAACTTACGCTCAAGCCAAAAGTGCTTTTAACAAGAAGAAGACCTTATTCTGCTCAAAAAACATCAATACAAATTTAAGAAAACAATTGAATGAAGATACTATGGTATTTTTCACTCGGAAATGACTCGGACTTACCGAAACTTACCCCCATGAAGATATTATGGTATTTTTCACTCGGAAATGACTCGGACTTACCGAAACTCACCCCATGAAGATACTATGGTATTTTTCACTCGAAAATGACTCGGACTTAAATTCGGAAATGACTCGAACTTACCGAAACTCACCCCATGAAGATACTATGGTATTTTTCACTCGAAAATGACTCGGACTTAAATTCGGAAATGACTCGGACTTACCGAAACTCACCCCATGAAGATACTATGGTATTTTTCACTCGAAAATGACTCGGACTTAAATTCGGAAATGACTCGGACTTACCGAAACTCACCCCATGAAGATACTATGGTATTTTTCACTCGAAAATGACTCGGACTTACCGAAACTTACCCCATGAAGATACTATGGTATTTTTCACTCGAAAACGACTCGGACTTACCGAAACTTACCCCATGAAGATACTATGGTATTTTTCACTCGAAAATGACTCGGACTTACCGAAACTTACCCCATGAAGATACTATGGTATTTTTCACTCGAAAATGACTCGGATTTAAATTCGGAAATGACTCGAACTTACCGAAACTTACCCCATGAAGATACTATGGTATTTTTCACTCGGAAATGACTCGGACTTACCGAAACTTACCCCATGAAGATACTATGGTATTTTTCACTCGGAAATGACTCGGACTTACCGAAACTTACCCCCATGAAGATACTATGGTATTTTTCACTCGGAAATGACTCGGACTTACCGAAACTTACCCCATGAAGATATTATGGTATTTTTCACTCGAAAATGACTCGGACTTAAATTCGGAAATGACTCGGACTTACCGAAACTTACCCCATGGAGGTACTATGGTATTTTTCACTCGAAAATGATTCGGACTTAAATTCGGAAATAACTCGAACTTACCGAAACTTACCCCATGAAGATACTATGGTATTTTTCACTCGGAAATGACTCGGACTTACCGAAACTCACCTCATGAAGATACTATGGTATTTTTCACTCGGAAATGACTCGGACTTACCGAAACTTACCCCATGAAGATACTATGGTATTTTTCACTCGAAAATGATTCGGACTTAAATATAGAAGGAAAGAGGCAAGGAAATCAAGGCAGAGGACGACCCCGACTGAGCTACATAAATCAAATAGTGGAATACTCCGGATGTCAATTATACTCTGAAATGAAGAGGAAGACTTCTGATAGAGGAGCGTGGAGAACTACAAACCAATCTCAAGATTGATAGTTATGATGATGAGATAAAAAAAGTGTCACCTCTTTTTTAGATATACAATTCCGATCACCTGTATTGTAATTACTCAAAAATAAAATTGAATTGTTATTATTTCTTACTATTCTCGAAAACGAAGCCGAAGTCAGGAAAATAACTCGGAGAAATATTGTTGGAAATTAATGAGATGTATTTCTTACTATTCTCGAAAACGAAGCCGAAGTCAGGAAAATAACTCGGAGAAATATTGTTGGAAATTAATGAGATGTACCTACCTACCTACCTATTTTACCCTGAGCCTGTGTTGTCGGCGTTTTCTGGCGCACCCTGTATCAATAATATTAAAGTTGATGAAGTAAATGTTTCACACAAATCACTTGAATTTCCTCAAACCCCCATATCCCCAATTTAGAACGAATAGAAAAGAAAGGGAATCAATTTGTTTGAATTCACCTTACCTCGCACTTTTTTACTTTCCTTATTGTTAGCAGAATTCCTAGACTTCCCTACGTCATTTCAAATTGAATTCTTTAACTTCATTTAAATTCTAAAATGGACCGACTCATTTCTAGTTGGTTTTATAAGACGAATAGATTACTTACCTTTTTCCAAGGCCTTTTTCAATGTCTATGCTAAAGGTACCTACATATGCTAAGTAGAAGTGTCGTCACTCAATATCTTCCTCGGGCACATCACTAAGAAACAGTAGGTATTATCTTTTTAGAAAAAAAAGAAAATAGAAGCCTTCGAAATGTGGTGCTGGAGGAAGATGAATAAGATCAAATGGACAGAAAGAATGAGCAACGAGAGGGTACCATCGAATGATGCTACTTTTAGCACTGTCCGACTTACGGTTGAGAAGTTGCGGGTTCGATACTCCCCTGTGTCAACAAATTTCCCTTTTTTTTTCAAATATGTGTTACTCAAATGTAATAGAAATTCGTGTGATGTTCACACCAGATTTTTATATATTAGTAAGTGCTAGGCCGCGGGTTCGATTTCCACCCGGGGCGGATTTTATCCTGATGGGATAATGTTTGTTCTCGGAACGGCTGGCTTTCTCCTATCCTGTCTTCCTCCTCTCTTCGATTTCGGGACGATAAGACCATAGCAGTTAATAATAATAATAATAATAATAATAATAATAATAATAATAATAATAATAATAATAATAATAATAATAATAATAATAATAATAATA
>NW_007380230.1:0-906 GCF_000475195.1 Diaphorina citri | reverse complement strand
TACAGTATAGCGAGCTATACTAGTAATGAAAGTATTGCAATCAGTCCAAATTTTCAAAATCGGGAAATGGTTGGAAATATCCGTTTTGGCATCCCCTGATGTCACATACGTAACGTATGTACTACAGGTTTAAATGGGAAAAAGTAAAAAGTTGTATACAAAATAGGTATCTCAAGAACGGTTTGTCGTAAAGTGATGAAATTTGGTATGATATCCCAGTATGGTCCAAGGACGCGACTGTGACAATTTGGTAAAAATCGGATAGTCACCCATCCAGATATTAACCAATGTCAACGTTGCTTAACCCTTATTTCGTAAACGGTAAGAGACATCGAAAACATTTGATCATTCGGATGTGAATATTCTAATCTATGTGATTTTTCACGCCGAAACGAATGGTGCTACTTTTAGCACGCTCTGACTTACAGTTGAGAAGTTACGGGTTCGATACTCCCCTGTGTCAACAAATTTCCCTTTTATTTGTGAATCATTAACAAGTAAGCATGTGAATAGTTTATCCCATGTGATTTTTAACGCCGAATCGAATGGTGCTACTTTTAGCACTGTCCGACTTACGGTTGAGAAGTTGCGGGTTCGATACTACCCTGTGTCAACAAATTTCCCTTTTATTAGTGAACCATTAACAAGTACGCATATGAATAGTTAATCCCATGTGATTTTTTACGCCGAATCGAATGATGCTACTTTTAGCACTGTCCGACTTGCGGTTGAGAAGTTGCGGGTTCGATACTCCCCTGTGTCAACAAATTTCCCTTTTATTAGTGAACCATTAACAAGTACGCATATGAATAGTTAATCCCATGTGATTTTTTTACGCCGAATCGAATGATGCTACTTTTAGCACTGTCCGACTTACGGTTGAGAAGTTGCGGGTTCGATACTACC
>NW_007380229.1:17888-28105 GCF_000475195.1 Diaphorina citri | reverse complement strand
TTTTTTTTTTTTTAAAAAAAAAAAAAAAAAAAAAAAAAAAAAAAAACGCTTTTATTTCTGAGAGTCGCCATATTTATAAACATGAACAAAATACTGGCTCTCTAGCTGCACTGAAGCATCAATTCCAAACATCTGATTGGTCCAAATTTGTTTCAGTGAGAGCGAGAATTTTCGTTCATAAAATCGGGTGTAGGTGCTAGATATGTATGTTGGGAAAAATGGGATTTTTCCCCCCCAAATAAGTATGTAAATGTGTTGTGTGTGGGTGTGAGATATTGTGATGAACAAAGTTCATATAATCTGAAACAGAAAGCAGAATATTATGAGGCAGTATCAATAAAATCAAAGATTGTCCCCGGGTCCACTGTCTTATGTTGACATGTTGGTCCCTCTTTGGACGTATTTCGTGCATCTACGCACGCGCAGGTGCTTTTTAACATGAAACTATAGACCCGGGGAATTAATATTAAATAATAACTCAGTTAACTGTGAGTCGGCCCTCTGCAGTGAGTCGATCCTCTGCAGTGAGTCGGTCCGCTGCAGTGAGTCAGTTCACTGTGAGTCGGTCCTCTGCAGTGAGTCAGTTAACTGTGAGTCGATCCTCTGCAGTGAGTCGATCCTCTGCAGTGAGTCAGCCCTCTGCAGTGAGTCGTACTCGGCAGATCTCGTCTCGCCTAATTTACCTCTCGTCCTAGGATTTTTCGATGTGTCATTTTTCTAACGTAGTCTCCTAGCAACTAGGGGACTACCTTGAACCTTCGGGTATGCTGGTGTGGGACTTTACAAGTCAAGATGTCCTCTCTGAGCATACCTGGAGGAAAAATCCTTTGAGGTGTATTGGGATAGGACACAGTCAAGAGCCGAATCCTACCCCAATATACTTGAAGGAACAAACCAGTTCTTGTTTACTGTCCTGAATGAATACCTATTAGAATAGAATATGACCTGTTTATCCTGCAAGAATGAGACTGAAAAGTCCCTTTATCTCATTGGTCGAAGTGAACTAGTTTCGAAGTTGGAAGCAAGATGTCGCTCGTGTAGCTGACCTGACGTCGGGAATTCGTCCAAGATAGTGACAAGACACTTGTGTGGCACATCTCGAGAAATCCCGGACGCCCCATAATGCCCACCTCTCTCCTATACCCAACTGTTCCCGATATGTTCCCCTGCCCCATATCGAGCCCCGTTCCCCTACACATAACCTTCTTCCTTCATCTGTTGACTTTTTTCAAATGAAAGGCATATTTTCTATCTGACTTAGTACAGATAAAATGGCCTTATCTTTTCCTTTAAAGATAAGACCATTTTGTGTAACTTGTCACAAGATGTGCTACTTTCCCTTGTAAAAATACGCCTTTCTTGTTATTTTATTAGATCCTATATTATTATATTATGATTTTATTGACAGTATTAACTGATTTTTCTGAGGATCTCTGAAAATTGTTTCCGTAACATGCATAACATTCAGACCTATCCTAATATTGCATATTTTGCTTTTCTAGATTTTCTTAAAAAGGAAAATGCGGGAAAACGACATTTTATATTGACTGTATTTTCTTTATTTTGAAATATCTATCAGAACTCCATATTATTACAAAACGTCCACTTATTGTGTCACCTTATTTTTCGGGAAATTTGGTGACAATCTTCAAAATCTTTCCCTTTATTGAACTCCATTTTTACTAATTCCCTCCTAAATTTTAAACATTGAAAAGTTTTTTGTCAAAAAATTTGGCAGCTCTTTATTTATTAAGTATTTGAAATAAATTTAAACCTCTTTTTACAACCTTGTATTACCTATTTGTTTAAGCAACTATAAGAACTTGCTTTTTTTTCCAATGCAACTGAATGAACTCCTTTCTCCTTGCTAAATTTCTTTCCTGAAAGTTCGGGAAAATTATAACCCTTTTAGACTTCGATTTCATTGGGTATCAAACCGGAAAGAAATTTGGACCAGATTTCATGTGAAATCGTGTAAAAACTTGAAATTCGTCCCTCTTTATCAGTATTTTAATTTTGTTTGAAACTATTGTTTTCTTATTTTCATTTTGTCTAAGTATTTCGTTTCTTCAGTATTAGTTTTAGTCAACTTTTAAGTCCGGGTCAGTCAGTTTTTTAAGAGTCAGTTTAAAAATATCATTTTACAGTCTGTTTTTATTATTATTTTTTAAGAAACATCATTTTGGCGCGAAACTTAAAAAAGAAAGAAAAAAATTAATAGCTCAACCCTAAAGGGGATTTAGTTAAAAATCGCCGGAACGGAAGGTGTAAAGTGTTGCCCATTGACTACACATGTACCCTTTAAAAAGGAAGAAGAAAAAAAAAAGAATGTCAACATGTTAAAACTTGGCAACGTCGCATTTCGATTTTTTTGCTTGATTTTAAGCTCAACTTCATTTTTCAACTTATCTTTAATGGTTTTCCTAATGCTTTTCTCGCCCCTTCTGTCTACCTTCTTTAAGCTGGATTTTATCATTTGTCCGTGTATATAACATTATAATAGATCAGTTGCGCTTACTTGGGTGGTGTTTCAAAGTCATAGAGCAGGAAAAATGAGGACCAACGGAATTTTTCTTTGTCTCCTACAACTTCTAGATCCCGAGATAAATCGATTTAAAAAATACCGGTAAATCGTAAACTTTGACGTCACGGCATACGCTCCCGTAGGCGATGACGTCACATCAAATGTCCCGAGCAAAGCTCTCTTGCAGGCAACGCATTAATGTGTTTGTGCGCATACGTTTCTGCGCATTTCTTTCTGCCCCTCCGCTAGCGTGCTTGCATAGTGGCGGACAAAAATAGCAACTGCGTTAAGTCTGACGTCACAAATCTTTGAACTTTTTCATTATAAAAATTGAATTTTCGACCTTTTACAGTTGTTTTTTTCGGAGTTACGACCTCAGATTTGGATTTTTCCCAACTTTTTACATAGGAATCGACCATTTATTTATAATTTTTACCCATTTGCAACTGCTCCATTGTGGTTGATTTTTAATTTCCATTACCTACATTATGTATAGGGACAGGGAACCTACACGATATATTTTTGTTTCCTTCCTACACACGTATTTAACAAGTATTGAACGTGTAGAGTCCACTTTTCCGTCACTTTTTCCTTCTTTCAATTTATTATTATTTTATTTTTTCCTTTCCTATTATTATTTTTCTGTTTCTTTTCCATGAGAGGAAAGAAAAAACGGGTTGTTAACTACTATTTTATTTTGTTTTGTTGGTAGCAAGAAAAATAATGGTAGTCATGTCAAGTCATGTGAGTGTAAATAATTATTAATCCAATTATATTATTTGAAAATAACCTTATCTAGGATCGACTAATATCAGCGAAACTTATTTTCCAAACTCCTCGTCCATTATTTTTTTATACATCCTGTATATTTATAGGCAACACTTGTTTGGTGACCACCCTGTAACACCAGTTTTGGTGACGTTTAGCGAACGTCCAATATCCAAATGGTGTGTCTCTTTGCAAACCTCATACATTTAGTAGTTGAATGTTTTATAATATTTAGTGTACAAATAATAGGCCCAAAGAATTGAAAAAGCCTTTTTTAAAAATGGAAAAAAAACGAAATACTATTTTACAATAGTAAAAATATTATTTTAATAAATTATAAATTGGATTCATGTCGAACTAGGAATTAATCAATTTCAATTGCAGCTATTTTATGAATTATATCTTTGGTAATTAATTTATTACAAAGAACCATCCAGTCACCTTTACAATTGTCCTAAGCTTTGGTTTTCATTTGGGCCTGTTACCTTTTATTTCGTCAGGGATTTCCATTTTAATTTGTAGATTTTTTGGTCTTTTTAATTTTATTTTCCAGTGCACATTATGTCTTTTTGTTATTTTTTTATTTGATGTTTTGAAGGGTACATTTTGGGTTAAACGCAGGATATACTTTAGCGGTTTTACTTGGAGGTATGTAAAATACTAAATTCAAATAAAAATAAAGGAAAGGGTGGGTGATTGAATTTTTATTTTATAAATTTGTCTAAAATTACTTAACAATTTGTCTTGAAATTTTTGAAAAATATTTCACAATATTGGCAAGTTTACAAGTTGAACTAATATTCTTAAAAATAAATAACATAAAAAAAAAGAAAAAAAATGTACCCTTTGAAGATCTTTGGCGTACTTATCTTTTTTGTTGCAATTGATTTTTTAACCCTGTGTATGTCTTGTTTATATTATTTTATGTGATCACCTCTCTTATTTAGTAATTATTTTTATTTTTTTTTAAACTTGAAAAGTGCCACCACGTTCGAACGTGTCACTTGAAAATGAAACAATCAGTATGTTTATATCCTTCCTTATTTGAAAAGATTGAAAAGTGCCACCACGTTCGAACGTGTCACTTGAAAATGAAACAATCAGTATGTTTATATCCTTCCTTATTTGAAAAGAAAAAAAATCTGTATAATTTTGTTTACTTTTTGTTATATGCAAATGGTTTTTTGTGGCAACCATTTCAAACCGACTTGTGAAAAGTACTTCAGGCGGATTCTGAGGGAAAATATTGAGCATGGGTAAAGTTAAACCAAAAGAAAAGTATTTCACTATGTTACCAGAAATCGAGAACTTCCTTAGGGCAAAAGTAAGGTATTTAATTTACCAACGAAGAACAAATGTTTTTATTTTATTTATTTTTTGCTAAATGAATTTGAGTTATTTTTTCTCACAGCCCTATCACATTTTGCTGGTAGGTATTGTTGAAGATATTAATAATTTTGAATTTTAACAAAGGGAAAAAATTGATTTTGGTTGGTTGAAAAATTCTCTAAAGGAAAGAATCATTTTGTTTCCAATCACATTTTGCTGGTAGGTATTGTTGAAGATATTAATAATTTTGAATTTTAACAAAGGGAAAAAATTGATTTTGGTTGGTTGAAAAAATTCTCTAAAGGAAAGAATCATTTTGTAGTAACATTAGCGTTTTTTTTTTTTTTTTTTTTTTTTTTTTTTTTTAAGAAATAAAGAACATCTGATTTCTAATAATACCCGAGTAATTTCTAATATATAGTAAAAACATTGATTTTTTTTTCTTTATTTTAAGTGGCAGGGTTCTCACTTACGTGAGCTCTATTGAAGTAATTTGTAATAAAACATTGACAATTAGGCAAAATGGTACTTTTCAATTAATTACTTGTTGATATTATTTTCATTTTCTTCTAGATCTTTCCTTCGCGCTTCTTGTCTTGAGTTTCTTTTTCCTCTTCTTTATTCTTTCCTCTGTTTTCTAGTCCACGAATTGTCTTTCTTCTTTTCACTGTACATTTTTCTCAACTTTTTTCTTATTTACTCGTATTTGAAAATAGTTTATTTATTTTACTACATAGGTTAATTTCGATAGGGTATCATTTTGTAGTAACATTAATTTTTATTTTGTGTACTTATAAAAAGCTACGAATTAACACAACAGTATTACAATGAAATTCATTTAGTATTCTTAGTTAAACTTATTTATTTTCTTTTTTTTTAACAAATAAATACGAGTATAGATTAGTAGAATAGTAGTTTTTGTTACTAAGTATTGTTTTTCCCCCCAATATATTATTAATTATTAATTTACTTTTAAACAACTCACAAACTATGTAAAAAATATCACAATGATTTTTATTATTATAAAATGTATTGTTTAATTTTTTGGGGTAATTTTGGGTGTTTAAAAAAATGTAAATAAAATTATACAATTTTTTTCCCACTGTGTCAAAATGTACTTGGGTGAGTTACAATTTACGGTATTTGGACCTCATAACGGTCCTTTTTCTTAACGTGGACCATATTTGTGCAGAAACTTAATTTCAAGAAAAACTACACACATGTTCACCCATTTGCACCATAGTGTACTTATAATTTTTTGTACTTAGAGGTTCTTCAAAATGAAAAGCTGAAAATTTCTGGGACATTATCTTTTATGATAATTAGAAATTATAGCCCTCTAGTTTTCTTTAGAGCTTACAACTTTTAACGTTATTTGAGTTGAAGTACCAAGACAAACGTCCTAAATCCTAGACCTAAAACAATGTAGACGAATCCTTCACTTTGACTTACCCCAAAATATAACGTTTGGTAGTCTGCACTAACCTTAAATACCTCCTCAAGTGCAAATCTGTTTGATTTCCCTTTACGGTATTTGGACCTCATAACGGTCCTTTTTCTTAACGTGGACCATATTTGTGCAGAAACTTAATTTCAAGAAAAACTACACACAAGTTCACCCATTTGCACCATAGTGTACTTATAATTTTTTGTACTTAGAGGTTCTTCAAAATGAAAAGCTGAAAATTTCTGGGACATTATCTTTTATGATAATTAGAAATTATAGCCCTCTAGTTTTCTTTAGAGCTTACAACTTTTAACGTTATTTGAGTTGAAGTACCAAGACAAACGTCCTAAATCCTAGACCTAAAACAATGTAGACGAATCCTTCACTTTGACTTACCCCAAAATATAACGTTTGGTATTCTGCACTAACCTTAAATACCTCCTCAAGTGCACTGTTTGATTTCCCCCCCAAACCTTTGTTCCTCGTTCATCTTACAATGAGGACAGTCAAGTTGTTCCTAATTCCCCATAGATATAATCTCTTCCCTAAGGTCTTCCCTGTTAGATTTGTCTTCCTTAGTCTTCCCTTGATTTTAATGAAAATTTCAGATTTGCTCTGATAACTTGGATCTTTTTACTTTCTATTATTTTTTCCATCTTTCAATCCTTATCAGTCCCTATAGTATTTTCTGACGAACAAAGAATTTCGTCAAAATTCCTACCTCCCCTTACTGCTGGAATAATAAAACAATTAAATTTGGGTGCCTTATTTAAAATTGAAACACTATACAGTGCCTTTATAATTAAAATATTTTAAACGTTGAAAAAAAATCGTCCAATGCCTCTCCATTATTTGTATGTCTCATGTCCTATATTTCTATTACCTACCCGATTTTTTAAAAATATTTAAGTTCTAACATTAATCTCAATTTGTAATTAATTTCTAAATAAAAAAAAGTATCTCCTAGTTATAGATTAATAATTATTTTTATTACATAAACTATACCAAATAATTAACTTAGGTATTTTTTCAGTAGATTTTAAGTATACTTTTGTTTTTTAAAAAATAATTTATTTGTACAGTGAATTATGAGTTTTTTTTTATATTTATTTTGCAATTCATCATCATTAACTTATTTTTAGAATTTTTAAATGTTTTCTCTTCCCTTGTGCAAAAGATTTAGCAATATTATCTTTATTATCTTTTCTGACTTGTGAAATTTGATATGTAGAAAAACAGAATGTACTGAGTAGTTATATCTCTTCTTTTATTTCATATGGAAATAGAACCAAATAACGGTTCATTGGGTTCGTAAGACTCTGGAAACACTGATTTTTGTCTTTAAAAAGAAAAGTTTATCCAGTCTTCTTCGACTTTTTATAAAAAGAACAATAACATTGATCAAAATTTGTACAAAAGTTGAAAAGCTTTGAGAAAAAAACATTTTCTTACTATTTCCTACCCTTTTTGCATTCTGTATTTCGCCTATCATTTGGGACGAAAATGGCCCGTATTAGTCTTTTTAACTTGTTTTTTGTATTATCTATTACCTTTTTGTTTAAATTCAAGGATAGCTAGATGCGGTTTTAATCGCCCCATGAAAACAAATAAATATCCCATCGCGATTTATTTCTATTTGAAATGTGCAATACAAAATCGTACGTTCTCCGCGAAGTTGTCTACCAGTTTTGTTTACAAATTGGGTTTGTTTACAAAACAGTGGTAGATACAAACAATTTACCACCAAATGATGGTTGTTTGCTCCGCATATTTTTGGAGGCTTCTTTCATTAACACACCAAATACCTAACAGTTGTTTTATGAAATTTTGTTTTTTTTTCCCCCTATTCTTGAAAAAAGTTCGAAAAATTCTCTATTGATTTTTTGCATTTGCAACCGGGCTTTTCTTTTTTGGACCTCTTCCTCAAAATTTTACCTTTTTCTTGGACCTTTTCTTCAAATGGTTTTTATTTGTTTATCTTTTTTCAGACGTACCTATTAACTCTGTAAAGTTTTGAAAATGAACTAATAAAGAAATACACAATGAAAAAAACTATATTTCCATCAATATCGATTGATTTTTTGCATTTGCAACCGGGCTTTTCTTTTTTGGACCTCTTCCTCAAAATTTTACTTTTTTCTTGGACCTTTTCTTCGAATGGTTTTTACTTGTTTATCTTTTTTCAGACGTATTAACTCTGTAAAGTTTAGAAAATGAACAAATAAAGAATTCCACAATGAAAAAAAACTATATTTCCATCAATATCAGGAAGACCACCCTGGCAAAGATTTTTAAAGAAGTAAAACAATCTCAATCTCCACTTGATTTTCGGTTTACGAAGAAAAAAGCCCGTTTTGTATTGCCTAAAAAACATTTTGTTTTTCTCCTTAATCTATAATCTTCTACGATTTAGTTTTTTTCTCCTTATTTCTTTCTAATTTACTTAATACATTTTTATTTTAATCAATTCTATATTTATATATTCGTCCAATATTTATATACATACACACACAAAAAAATTAATATGCAAAAAAATATATACAAAAAATATATTTAATGTTAATGACGTTATTCTTGTGTCTTTTTTTCCTCCTTCATAAATAGGAAATATTTGTTTTATTTAGATTTAAATAGGAAAATGCCCTAAGCATTTGAATAGAGATTAGGGAAATAGGGCTATTAGGGAAAGAAAATGAAATTTTGATTGTTGTTAGCTTGTAGCTGATTTGTTTTTTACCGGTGTAGAGTGTAGGGATTGTTCTTCACCAAGCCATTACTTAATCATAGTAATAATATTTGTAGGCATCCCCATTTATTGCTTCTCATCAGGGTAGCTAGTTCTTCAAGAAATACTACTCTTTTTTCTGTTGCAATTTTATTCAAAGTTTAATTGAAATAGAAAAGAAATATTATTAACTCTCATATACGAGTATGTACATACATATAGGTCTTTAATTGATTTTCCATCTATCCTTGTTTCATTTTACCCATAAGTTTTTTTTATGTCAATGATTTTTCCATTGAAACTTATGTGTGCATTTATTTTGTAGGATTGTGAGATTTGTGAGTAATGGCCTAATAGCTTTCAGTAGTTAGTACAGTAGTTTTGCCCTTTAGGGGAAAAGTGTTTTATGTCTCTCTGGCATTGATTTCATAATCTTTCTCGCTCTTATTTTTAGCATTTTTCTTTCAACTTGTGATTGATTATTAGAGTCACACGTTCTTGTTTGATTTGTTCATGCAGTAGTTTGCTTTGAGTTCTACCATTATTCCTAGCTGTTGTTCCATTTCTTATCTTTAGTTGTCGGGCTTTTAAGAATTTCCTTGTAGGTGTCTAGGTACTTAAGTTGAAGAAAAATATTGCTGATAAATGTAGTTTTTCTGAATTCTTCTAGTTGTTTTGGTTTTCTTCCAAATTATTTTTGTTGGTTCTGTTGTTATTTTCCTACATAGATACATTTGTTTGGTCTTTGGGAATGATAGAAATGGAATAAACCTTTTGTTATCTTTTAGCTTTTTTTCATTTTAAAATAGTTTTATAGTTCTGTTTGTATCTGTCCGTCTATGGAGTTCACTTTTATGCTGGGCTTTCTGCTTTTTGGCCACTTGAAATTTTACAAAAAGAATCTGTTTGGTATTTTTTAGCAGCTTTATTTATTTGAAGTCGTAGTATTTTGGCATTTTTTAGCTAGATTATTTTGGTATTTAGCTAGAGGTATTATACGTATTATTTAATATTAATTCCCCGGGTCTATAGTTTCATGTTAAAAAGCACCTGCGCGTGCGTAGATGCACGAAATACGTCCAAAGAGGGACCAACATGTCAACATAAGACAGTGGACCCGGGGACAATCTTTGATTTTATTGATACTGCCTCATAATATTCTGCTTTCTGTTTCAGATTATATGAACTTTGTTCATCACAATATCTCACACCCACACACAACACATTTACATACTTATTTGGGGGGGAAAAATCCCATTTTTCCCAACATACATATCTAGCACCTACACCCGATTTTATGAACGAAAATTCTCGCTCTCACTGAAACAAATTTGGACCAATCAGATGTTTGGAATTGATGCTTCAGTGCAGCTAGAGAGCCAGTATTTTGTTCATGTTTATAAATATGGCGACTCTCAGAAATA
>NW_007380229.1:0-16923 GCF_000475195.1 Diaphorina citri | reverse complement strand
TGCTTTTTGTATTGACTAGGGTAGTAGCCTACATTTTTATCTTCTTCAAGGATAATATTGTTGGATTTTTAACATCCATAATTGTGTGGTTGATTTATTTTTCATGTATGAACATTTTGTCACATTCTTGTTTATGCAGTTTTTGGTTGATGACATTGAAAAAACTCTACAAAAATAAAGTAGACGATATAGCTTCAGCTATTTCTGTTAAATGTGGCATGTGGCAAAGTGGTCAACATTTTGCTAACTTATAGACGTTTAGGCGTTTTGAACCGAGTGTTGATGATTTAACATTTTACTAACACGTAACCCCTTCTGTTTGTCTCTCTCTTCCTTCTCATCTCCTTCGTCCTCTTCTTTGACACTCGCAACCCACCAAACCCTCTCTAGAAGACGTAGAGAACACCGGGAGTCGAACTCAAGGCTATGTGAACGGAACCCATTGTGACGCCAAGAACCGTCTGAGCGCCAACAATCTCTTCCAGTTATTCTTCGAACAGCAAGTTCATCAGCAGCTCACTGCGAGCGCTAGTGTGCCCAAGACCAAAGCGCCACCTAGTGACGAAAACGGGAAGTACGACGCGGCGATGGCGATATCGCAGCGCTACCTAGAGAAGATTGTAACCAATGGACCGACCAATAATAATAATCCACTGCAGAGTATAGCGGCCGCACAGCTTGCGCATGCGCAGAATATTCTCCTGCAGGATTATTACGAGAGTGGCTCGGACACGAGTGAAACCAACAACAGTCATCCTAGTAGTCGACAGCGACGGTCTAAAACTATTCGTGATAAGGACGACGTGATTCTCCCGTGTGACGGATGCGGAAAGAAGTACCGCTCCAAGACGAGTCTATCGCTACACAAGCGGCTGGAATGCGGCAAGGAACCCGCATTCAAATGTCCCTTCTGTCCGCTCAAAACGCATCAGAAGGGAAACCTTCAGGTGCATATGAAGAAGAAACACAATCAGGATTACTATACAGGGGTTCTCAACTTGTCGACAAGTCTTTTCAATGGCAATGCGGGGGGTGGTAATGAGAATGCTTTGAGTATTACTCCACCCAAAATATCGAGTAGTTCGTAAACAATTGAAGAGTTTAGAAATGAACAAAAGCAATACCTACACATGTGTTTATTATTTTTTATGACTATCAAATGTTGATTCGCTGCATTTTATGTCCTGACATTTATTTTTGAGAGATCTCATAACTAATGTAATCCTATAAAAATACCTACTATAAATTTACCATATTCCGTTCCCAAGGAAAGGCCTCGTGTCACAGAAACATATTGAATGTGTTGTCATTGAAGGAAGCGAAAGTTATGGAGAACTTGCAAGAAAGGAATGCAAAAAGGAACGTACTGATACCAATATTGGTGTAGAAGAAAATAATCAGACAGAAACATATTGAATGTGTTGTCATTGAAGGAAGCGAAAGTTATGGAGAACTTGCAAGAAAGGAATGCAAAAAGGAACGTACTGATGCCAATATTGGTGTAGAAGAAAATAATCAAATTGACAACAATATAACTTTTAATGCAAGAACTCTGAAAGAGAGCAAAAAATTTGAATCCAGGTTGACGACAACAACTTTACACGAAATCAGAACATTCACAAGTGATGTTAGCGAAAGTAATATATCGGTGATATCAATAAAAAGTGCCACTAAGAAAGGCGAGAAAAAATATTTTCAATACGCTGATGATGAAATTGGACATGAAGCCAAAGCACTTGGTGTCACCAAGAACGATAGACTAGCTGTTGTACAAAGTGACAGGAATAACGATGAGACAAATCAGATCGGTAGACACAACTTTGATGATCATAAACACAAAAAACACGTACAGGACACCAGCTTACATTCAAAGATAAATGAAATCAACCAAGAAAACCAGATGGAGAAAACAAAATTTCACAATCAAACTAGAAGAATTGATTTGAAATTTAGAGAAATCGACTTGCAAAAAAGTCCATATCAAAATCATCAAAGTCCATCGGTCAATCACTTGAAGGCAGATTATCGGCCTCATAATCGTCGCAGGAATGTATATGATGAAATTGTCCATGGACCACCAAGCTATGTATCAGATCGGTAGACACAACTTTGATGATCATAAACACAAAAAACACGTACAGGACACCAGCTTACATTCAAAGATAAATGAAATCAAACAAGAAAACCAGATGGAGAATACAAAATTTCACAATCAAACTAGAAGAATTGATTCGAAATTTAGAGAAATCGACTTGCAAAAAAGTCCATATCAAAATCATCAAAGTTCATCGGTCAATCAGTTGAGGGAAGATTATCGGCCTCATAATCGTCGCAGGAATGTATATGATGAAATTGTCCATGGACCACCAAGCTATGGCCGTAGATCTAACAATACTAGTAACAGGTTTGGTAGGGATGACTTTGGCGATTTCAATAGAAATCCATCAGTGAAAGGGAACTTCCCACCAAGTTTTCAAAATGAACCATCCAGAAGGTTCAGCAATCCTTTTCTACCAACAACTGAGGGCCAATCTTTTAATCCAGCGGTTCCCAACCGCGGGTACGTTTACCCCGGGTTGTACGCGAGAGCCCCTCCGGGGGTACGCGAGGGAACTTCCCACCAAGTTTTCAAAATGAACCATCCAGAAGGTTCAGCAATCCTTTTCTACCAACAACTGAGGGCCAATCTTTTAATTCAGCGGTTCCCAACCGGGGGTACGTTTACCCCGGGTTGTACGCGAGAGCCCCTCCGGGGGTACGCGAAAAAAAAATTGAAAATATTATTAATAAAAGGTCGATTCCTACGTAAAAAGTTTTGAAAAATCCAAATCTGAGGTCAAAACTCGGAAAAGGTAACTTTAAAAGGTCGAAAATTCAATTTTTAATTGTCGTTCTAATAAAAAAGTTCGAAGAGTTGTGACGTCAGATTTCACGTCAAAATGCGCAGAAACGCTTGCGCACAAACAAACGAAGCGGGAGTCATGAATTATGAGCGTATGCTTTTTTTTTTTTTTTTTTTTTTTTTTTTTTCTTCTTCTTCTTCTTCTTCTTCTTCTTCTTCTTCTTCTTCTTCTTCTTTTAAGTAAGACAAGAACTTATCCTTGGCGTTGTAGTTTTGCCCCAGGAAATGTTTTTTTCTCTCTCGAGGGAACCATGAAAGGGAGGTTGGCTTATTTCATACACCTGACGGATTCTTTTCTTCCACGGAAATAATATTAATTTTAATAATAATTATATTGTAATAAAAAAACATAAATGATGACGAGGATAATAAAAATGAAAAGAGTTGAATCACCTTTTGTTGGAATTATCTCGCACCTTTCGCTCAGTCGAGGCCTGACTTTTATGCTGTGAGACTTTGGAGTTTACCTACATAGGGAAAAGAGTTGAGAGAATGGAAGTGAGGGGGAGAAAAGGGCGAGATAGACCGAAGGTGGAAAGATTGTGTGAATCAGGACATGAGGAACACAATAGGGCTGCCTGGAAGAGACTGAGAAGAAAAGCCGACCCTATTAAAATAAGAAAATACTAGGAAGAAGAGGAAGAAACTTCGTAGTCTACCTTATTTTAAGCCTTCGTATTTACATGGTTTTAAGCCGTTTCATTTATATGGTTTTAAACCTT
Organism: Diaphorina citri; assembly: GCF_000475195.1. Lineage (NCBI taxonomy): Eukaryota > Metazoa > Arthropoda > Insecta > Hemiptera > Psyllidae > Diaphorina > Diaphorina citri. Next base: position 13,299 of record NW_007380229.1, on the reverse strand, counting down.
TGTATTTACATGGTTTTAAGCCTTTGTATGTACATGGTTTTTAGCCTTTGTATGTACATGGTTTTTAGCCTTTGTATGTACATGGTTTTTAGCCTTTGTATGTACATGGTTTTTAGCCTTTGTATGTACATGGTTTTTAGCCTTTGTATGTACATGGTTTTTAGCCTTTGTATGTACATGGTTTTTAGCCTTTGTATGTACATGGTTTTTAGCCTTTGTATGTACATGGTTTTTAGCCTTTGTATGTACATGGTTTTTAGCCTTTGTATGTACATGGTTTTTAGCCTTTGTATGTACATGGTTTTTAGCCTTTGTATGTACATGGTTTTTAGCCTTTGTATGTACATGGTTTTTAGCCTTTGTATTTACATGGTTTTCAGCCTTAGAGGTAGAAGATTAGTCTTGAAATCCGGGGAGCTGGAGTTTGAGTCCTAGTCGTGACACAAAAATTTAGTACCTACCGTCATTTCGAGTTAAACATTTGTAAAAGCAAATGAATTACTTTGACACATGGCTATGGTGTGGTAAATTTAGTTGATAGATTGAAGATTCTGTAACTTTGTGAAGGTCCATCTTGACTAGGTAGGTTGAAATGATAAACATATACTTCTTCACTATTTAGTTCCCTACTGCCAGCCTAGTTAGCTTGTAAGGTAACTAGCACCTTGTAAGCGCTAGGTCGCGGGTTCGATTCACGCCCGAGGGCGGATTTTATCCTCAACAAGATAAGGTTCGTTCTCGGAACGGATGGATTTCTCCTATCCTATCCTTCTTCTCTCTTCGATTTCGGGACGATGAGACCTTAGGAGTTTCAGTTCCCTCTATCAAACCTCTTGGGGGGAAAAAAAGTTCCCTACTAGTTGTGAAAGGGTCAGGTAACAAGATACAAGGTGTGTGTTCCCCCACTCTGAATTTGGTATTTGATATCAAAGGAGAATAAATTTGAATGATTGACTCTGTAAATTTGGTAGATAGATTCATAGATTTTGTGGATGATGTACAAATTTTCCTGTAGGTAGCTGCAATTGTTGAATATGCAAGCTAGCAAGGGAACTTTTCCACATTTCATGTACAAATTTTCCTGTAGGTAGCTGCAATTGTTGAATATGCAAGCTAGCAAGGGAACTTTTCCACATTTCAAGAAGGCTAAATTTTTTATCTAGGCTTCGCATCTGGATGGAAATCACTTTTAGGTACTAAAAAGAAGAAATACAATAAATTTATTGTACTTTTAAAAATACTGTGAAAAGCCAGCAGTACGTGATTGCCCAGATGGTCACCCATCCGAATACCAACCACGCGCAGAGTTTCCAATATTGGTATCAGTACGTTCCTTTTTGCATTCCTTTCTTGCAAGTTCTCCATAACTTTCGCTTCCTTCAATGACAACACATTCAATATGTTTCTGTTTCTTTGCAACAGGCATCTCTTTGATTTCGTTAAAATCTATATAACTGATTCCCGTAGCATCTGGTAAAATATCCTGGCTTATTCCTTTTTTGAGTTGCTTTTTCCTGGCATTCTTATTCTTAGCTTTTAGTTTTTTGGTACCTTTTAGTTTTTTCTTGGCTTTTTTGGTTTTGACTTTTTTCTCACCATCATCAACAGCCTCTGTCTCTTCGACAGATTTTCCACTCTTGGGGGTTTCAGGAGCTTTTCGTTTGTCAGCTTTCTTTCGTTTGACAATCTTTTTAGCTTTTTGTTTGTTAGCTTTCTTTCGTTTGACAATCTTTTCCGATGTTTCTTCCGTGCTACTGAGTACGACCTCGGTTTGTTCTTCCGCCTGGTTGATCATCGTTGCTGTCACGGAGACTGTTTGTCGCTTCGATTGTTTCTTTGCCGATGTTTCGTCGACCCCTGCATCTTCAACTTTTACTATGTCTGTCGTTCCCCCATAGTGATCGTTCATAATATGTCGAATCACATCGTCAAAGGATCCTCTGAAGTTTTTTAAATATTTCTAAATGAAATTCAACAGAGTAAATACTCTAATAAATATTTTTTAAAAAAAAAAAAACAAAACAAAAAAACAAAAGAGAAAATATGGATAGACTAAATTGGTTATTCTTGAACTTATTTTTTAAGTAGCTAGCAATTTATGTTGAAAAATAAAAACTGATAATTTTACTACTGAAAAACCTATCGAAGCAATCTCTAGCAATCATTCATTACTAGGATTTAGGATTCTAAATACTTTACTTACTTTCCGAGTCCGGATCAGGATTCTAAATAAAATGGTACATTTTTTTTTTTATTTTTTTTTTTTTTTATTTAGGATTCTAAATAAAAAAAATATTGGGGTACATGAATCCCATATTTCACACCGATGAACCGACGAATTTGATTTATTTATTTTCTAAACTTTTCCCTCAACTTTTTGTTTACCTATACAGGATCAACTACAACCAATTTTCCAAATAAATACACAACTATCCAATACCTTCATTTATTTCACCGAGATTCTATAGAATTTAAATTTTAGCTTTTCTATTACACCCTGTAAATTCGAATATTTTATTTTAATTTTATAAATAAGGTTCCATTGTTTAAATCATAGTTATTTAATAAAAGAAATAAATATATAATTTTCTATAAGCACACATACCAAAAAGCTGTGTATTCTTATTTCTTTTAGTATGCTTCTTGCTCTGATTTGCCCAGTCTAGTTAGCTTGGTTGGTGTGGGGCGGACTTTATCCTGAACGGATAATGTTCGTTCTCGGAACGACTGGCTTTCTCCTGTCCTGTCTTTCTTCTCTCTTCGATTTCGGGACGATAAGACCTTAGCAGTTACAGTTCTATCAAACCTCGTTTAAAAAATGCTCTGCTTTGACGTTTCCCAATTCCACAAGAACTGTTATATTTCTTCTTTTTCTCTTTCAGACGTCAGTACGGGTAGTAAGAAAATCAGAAAGCACAACTGTATCAATTGCCGTTTGAAAATGAACCACGACATTACCAGTTTCATCAAACACGTCAACTGTTGTATGAACTCGAAAAATAACGCCATCAAGAAGTGTATCGTGTGTGTGCACTTCAGAGGATCCTTTGACGATGTGATTCGACATATTATGAACGATCACTATAGGGAAACGACAAACATAGTAAACGTTGAAGATGCAGGGGTCGACGAAACATCGGCAAAGAAACGATCGAAGCGACAAACAGTCTCCGTGACAGCAACGATGATCAACCAGGCGGAAGAACAAACCGAGGTCGTACTCAGTAGCACGGAAGAAACATCGGAAAAGATTGTCAAACGAAAGAAAGCTAACAAACAAAAAGCTAAAAAGATTGTAAAACGAAAGAAAGCTGACAAACGAAAAGCTCCTGAAACCCCCAAGAGTGACAAATCTGTCGAAGAGACAGAGGCTGTTGATGATGGTATGGGTGACCATCTGGGCAATCACGTACTGCTGGCTTTTCACAGTATTTTTAAAAGTACAATAAATTTATTGTATTTCTTCTTTTTTTTTTCCTTTAAAGCACTTTAACTCTACGGGCAGTAGGTCGTTCACGCTGATTGTATTTCTTTGTTATAGATAAAAATAAGTACAAATTTTTTATTTACCTCTTTTGTGTGCTCATATTTAAGTAAACTGTTAATTTAACTGTATTAGTAATTACATAGAACCTATGAAATCAACCAATGTAGATAATAAAATAACTTAGGTACTGTAAGATGCCATGTTTCGTTTTCTTGAGAATCAGTTAAATAATTAAAAAAAAGATGTTTTTTTTTCTAAAATAAAAAGTTCTAATTAATTACTCTTGTTCTTTGTTATCTTTCATTATTTATTATTTTTCTCCCCACTAAGCTGAAATCCAAATTGTAGAACCGAAATGAAGAAAAATCCAATTTTGACAGGAATTGAACCCGGGACTTCCGACGTTTTTACATCTAAAAAAAAAAAAAAAAAAATATCATATAAAGAGGAGACCCTTTAAAAGAAAACCTTTTTCAGTAGAGTACTTTTTTTTAAATTAGTAGTAGGTTATCTGTAATTACATTGTGATGACACATTCCTTTTTTATATATTTTTACTTAATAAATAATGGCATTATATATTTTTGTGAGTCATTAAAAATGGATTTTTACAATTAATTTTAAGATTTATTTTTTAAAATATGTAAATATGTACTTTGATTTAGATCGTCACATTTTTGATATATTTTATTATTCTTTTTCAAACATGAGTAGGTCAGGTAGGCAGGTCTTTGTTTAAACTAAAAACCTACCTCGATTTGGTGTTGCAATTATATATTTTTTAAATGTTTAAACAAAATCAATGACAGGAAATAAAGAAATAGGGGCAACTCCAAACAATCTAAATTCTTTCTTAACTCTTCTGGGAACTTTATTGTGGCCGATAACTATGTTCAGTCACCCAGCAATTCCGCCACTATGGGTCAATATTTTGATGAGCTGCCCAACAATTCTTCCACTAAGGGTCATGGACCAAAGTGTGTTGCTGAGCTACCCAACAATTCTGCCACTGTGGGTCAATATGTTAATGAGCGGCCCAACAATTCTGCAACTGTGGGTCAATATGTTAATGAGCGGCCCAACAATTCTGCAACTGTGGGTCAATATGTTAATGGGGGAAAAGAGTTGAGAGAATGGAAGTGAGGGGGAGAAAAGGGCGAGATAGACCGAAGGTGGAAAGATTGTGTGAATCAGGACATGAGGAACACAATAGGGCTGCCTGGAAGAGACTGAGAAGAAAAGCCGACCCTATTAAAATAAGAAAATACTAGGAAGAAGAGGAAGAAACTTCGTAGTCTACCTTATTTTAAGCCTTCGTATTTACATGGTTTTAAGCCGTTTCATTTATATGGTTTTAAACCTTTGTATTTACATGGTTTTAAGCCTTTGTATGTACATGGTTTTTAGCCTTTGTATTTACATGGTTTCAGGGAAAAGAGTTGAGAGAATGGAAGTGAGGGGGAGAAAAGGGCGAGATAGACCGAAGGTGGAAAGATTGTGTGAATCAGGACATGAGGTACATAATAGGGCTGCCTGGAAGAGACTGACAAGAAACGCCGACCCTATTAAAATAGGAAAATACTAGGAAGAAGAGGAAGAAACTTCGTAGTTTACCTTATTTTAAGCCTTCGTATTTACATGGTTTTAAGCCGTTTCATTTATATGGTTTTAAGCCTCTGTATTTACATGGTTTTAAGCCTTTTTGTATGTACATGGTTTTTAGCCTTTGTATGTACATGGTTTTTAGCCTTTGTATTTACATGGTTTTCAGCCTTAGAGGTAGAAGATTAGTCTTGAAATCCGGGGAGCTGGAGTTTGAGTCCTAGTCGTGACACAAAAATTTAGTACCTACCGTCATTTCGAGTTAAACATTTGTAAAAGCAAATGAATTACTTTGACACATGGCTATGGTGTGGTAAATTTAGTTGATAGATTGAAGATTCTGTAACTTTGTGAAGGTCCATCTTGACTAGGTAGGTTGAAATGATAAACATATACTTCTTCACTATTTAGTTCCCTACTGCCAGCCTAGTTAGCTTGTAAGGTAACTAGCACCTTGTAAGCGCTAGGTCGCGGGTTCGATTCACGCCCGAGGGCGGATTTTATCCTCAACAAGATAAGGTTCGTTCTCGGAACGGATGGATTTCTCCTATCCTATCCTTCTTCTCTCTTCGATTTCGGGACGATGAGACCTTAGGAGTTTCAGTTCCCTCTATCAAACCTCTTGGGGGGAAAAAAAGTTCCCTACTAGTTGTGATTAAAAAGAATTCGTATTTTCATAATTTTGAAAAATATAAACTGTGCAAAAAATATTTTTGTATAAATTGAAAATCTCAATTCTTTATATTTTTTGATCTCGATGTATTTTTGTACTTTTTTAAATTGTAGGTTTTTTTATATTTTTTGTAGTTAGGTAGATAGTGGAGCTTTAATACACTGAACTTATTGGATTATTTAGCAGGAAACTTTTTTGATCTCCCATTTAAAAATAGAAAGTAAAAAATCATTTCAATTCATTCCTGGCAAAAAAAAAAAAAAATATGCTTTAGTTTTTTTATTTGACATTTTCTGATCTCGAATTAAGCATATAAATTTTAATTTTTATGTTTATTTAACAGTTCCTCTTTTTTTTTAAGTAGTGTCGTATAGAGTTATGATTTATTAATGTTCCTTTATTTATTATTTTTTAGTCGAGGAATGAAAAATAAGTAATAATAACTTATCAATTAATGTCCTTTTAAGCTCTTAATACCTACTAAAAAGTGACGAAAATTCAAAAACATTCGCGAAGGATATGGATTAGAGTTTAAAAAATTCAAAATCCAGTGAAAAATTAGTTTCCGACGAGAAATGATTGATAAAATTTAATCCAAAAATAAATAAGGAGTTCTACTGAAATTTTGAGAGCAATTATTACAATTAGCAATAAAAAAAGATTATTCCTCATCTATTTAAGGATAACAAATAATCAACTAATTTTTATTGTTTGTATTGATTTCATATTTAACCCACATTTCAAGAAGGCTAAATTTTTATCTAGGCTTCGCATCTGGATGGACATCACTTTTAGGTACTTTTTTTTTATTGAAGGTCGCTTTTTGACTTTGACTTGGCGAAATGGACTCATTTTTTGACTTGGCGAAATGGACCACTACCATGGTTTTTCATATTCACTATCTTTAGAGCCCCCACTGCGTCACACCCATTCCACATCAGTGAAGTTTTTTAGGTACTTTTTTTTTATTGAAGGTCGCTCATTTTTTGACTTGGCGAAATGGACCACTACCATGGTTTTTCATATTCACTATCTTTAGAGTTAGAGCCCCACTGCGTCACACCCATTCCACATCAGTGAAGCTCTTCTGGGAACTTTATTGTGGCCGATAACTATGTTCAGTCACCCAGCAATTCCGCCACTATGGGTCAATATTTTGATGAGCTGCCCAACAATTCTTCCACTAAGGGTCATGGACCAAAGTGTGTTGCTGAGCTACCCAACAATTCTGCCACTGTGGGTCAATATGTTAATGAGCGGCCCAACAATTCTGCCACTGTGGGTCAATATGTTCATGAGCGGCAGTGAAGTTTTTTTTCTGTCACCCTGTACATTTTATTTTCCTCTGTTTTAAGTGATTTCTTGTTTGAAAAGAGAGAGAGAATGGAAAATAAAAACTTAAAAGTCGTAAACTGTGACGATAGTTACGTTAGCCGATGCTCAGAGAGAAAAAATTTCTCAAGAAAAAAACTCATTTTTTTTTTAATGCATTTCTTTTTAGCTTTTTTATATTCTTTTGATATCCCAGCACATTTTGTGAGATGCCCAAAGTCTTTTGGGAAAAGAACAAAATTATGAATGTAGGTAGAAGTAGGAAAAGAGGTTTTGATGCTACTTCTACTCTGTAAACACATAGTCACGTACTTAATATGTACAGTTGGGCAGCTGTAATTTATCATACAAACTTTACAGTGGTAGGGTTCTCTTGAAGGAGCTCCTCCACCCAACTACTGGTTTGTGTGTTAGTTTTCTGTCACTTTTTTTTTTACATATATATTAAAATGCTAACTACTCCATCCTTCGTAAATTACTAGGTTCTGGGTTCTGGTGATTTATTGTTATACTTACGAACCTACGTACATATAATCACATATCCTGTTTTTACGAAAGATAAACCACACCAAACTAGGTCAAGTTACCGAAACTTCAAGTTGAGTGTGCTACCTACCATCATGGATTTCAAAAGAGGAAGCAACGAGAACCACCACAATTATAATTATTGATAAACCGGTTAAAAGTTTGGTCGTAAAACCAAGTAAATCAATAATCATCATTTAATTGTTCTTTTATTTTCTTCACCAATAATAATTATGTACCGGGTGTCAATAATAATTATGTACAGACAGGGTGGATGAGTTTTTAAAAGAAAAATAAAGAGTCGGAAAATGCGTCTTCTCTTCTGAAAAAGCGTGTGTGTCGGAAAAAGGTTTCGGCTTGAGTCTGTCAGACCATGTGAGAGACCTAACCGTGTCAGCCAACCATTCCTAACCTGGAAGGCCCTAAATAAAATCGCCTTCGGTCCGGAGTCTCCTGCTGCAAATATAACAAAAAGCTATGGGGGTACGAAGCGGATGCAACCTGCGGATGCGGCAGTGAGCAGACGCATGAACATAATGTTAATGAGCGGCCCAACAATTCTGCAACTGTGGGTCAATATGTTAATGGGCGGCCCAACAATTCTGCCATTGTGGGTCAATATGTTAGATTCGACTACGAATCTAGTCAATATGTTAATGAGCGGCCCAACAATTCTGCCACTGTGAGTCAATATGTTCATGAGCGGCCCAACAATTCTGCCACTATGGGTCAGTATGTCGCTGAGCGGCCCAACCATTCCGCCACTTTGGGTCAATATGTTGGTGAGCCGCCGACTCCTGGACCCCACCAGTGCCGCCAATGTCAGCAATCATTCCAGACCAAGTCGCTATTGAGTACGCATGAGAAGTTGCATCGAGTGAGGGACTATCTCCTTGCGGCAAACGAGAGGGCAATTTACGTCTCAAATTACTGGGGAAGAAAGATTTGATGAGAAAGAAGAGGACACGGAAAGTATGTAAGTGAGAGACCTGTTGTCGGAAGCTTTTTCCGCTCCACACGTTCTCATTGTACGTGAGTGGCATCAGTGAGGGACTTCATGGCGTATCCATTTCAATGCAAACGCTGTAATTTCCGAACGACCAATCATTTTAATCTTGGCAAGCATATTCGAAAACAGCATAAAGACTGAACCCCTCCTTAGTCGCCACAATGGAGGAGTTGCAATTGGGAAAATATTATTAATAAAAGGTCGATTCCTACGTAAAAAGTTGAGAAAAAATGTGAGGGACTTCATGGCGTATCCATTTCAATGCAAACGCTGTAATTTCCGAACGACCAATCATTTTAATCTTGGCAAGCATATTCGAAGACAGCATAAAGACTGAACCCCTCCTTAGTCGCCAGAATGGAGGAGTTGCAATTGGGAAAATATTATTAATAAAAGGTCCATTCCTACGTAAAAAGTTGTGACAAATCCGAATCTGAGGTCAAAACTCCGAAAAAGTAACTTTAAAAGATCGAAAATTCAATTTTTAACTGCCGTTCTAATAAAAAAGTTCAAAGAGTTGTGACGTCAGATTCACGTCAAAATGCGCAGAAACGCTTGCGCACAGACAAACGAAGCGGGAGTCATGAATTATGATGTCATCGCCTACGGGAGCGTATGTCGTGACGTCAAAGTTCACGATTTACCGGTATTTTTTAAATCGATTTATCTCGGGATCTAGAGGTCGTAGAAGAAAAAGAAAAATTTCGTTGGTCCTCATTTTTCCTACTCTATGACTTTGAAACATCACCCAAGTAAGCGTAACTGATCTATTGTAGACAATTATGTCTACAGTTTAGACAAGGAAGAAAAAGAAAAATTTCGTTGGTCCTCATTTTTCCTGCTCTATGACTTTGAAACATCACCCAAGTAAGCGCAACTGATCTATTGTAGACAATTATGTCTACAGTTTAGACAAGAAGTAAAATCAGCAATAGAGAATGATAGCGCCAGCCTAGTTAGCTTGGTTGGTAGCGCGTCTGCCTTGTAAGCGCTAGGTCGCGGGTTCGATTCCCGCCCGTGGTGAACTTATCCTGAACAGATAAGGTTCTTTCTCCTGTCCTGTCCTTCTTTCTATTGAATGCAACAGTTCCTGATGGATCACTGAAGTTAAACTTTGCGCGTGGTTGGTATTTGGATGGGTGACCATCTGGGCAATCACGTACTGCTGGCTTTTCACAGTATTTTTAAAAGTACAATAAATTTATTGTATTTCTTCTTTTTTTTCCATTAAAGCGCCACAATAATAATTATTGATAAACCGGTTAAAAGTTTGGTCGTAAAACCAAGTAAATCAATAATCATCATTTAATTGTTCTTTTATTTTCTTCACCAATAATAATTATGTACCGGGTGTCAATAATAATTATGTACAGACAGGGTGGATGAGTTTTTAAGGAAGTTACATTGCCTCCTGTGTTACACTGATGTAGGGACCCTTTCCATTCTAACTTTTAGACGAATACTCTAGCCCTTGTTTTTTTTATTGAACCAACAACAAACCTTCAGCACTACTTGTTCTATTCAGTGGTACCCAAATTGTGGTTCCATGAAACGAACGTCCAGAAATGAGAAAGGGGTAGCAAACTCTAGCCTAGATATCAGTGGTTCCCAAATTGTGGTTCCTTGAAACGCCCAGAAATGAGACAGGGGTAGCAAACTTTGGCTGGATATCAGTGATACCCAAATTGTGTCTCTTTAAAACGTTCAAAAATGACGAAGGGGTAACAAACTATGGCTGTATTCTGAATTCAATGTTCTCATGGGCCAACCTAGTTTGGAGGGTAGCGCGTCTGCCTTGTAAGCGCTAGAATCGCGGGTTCGATTCCTGCTTGCGGCGAATTTTATCCTGAACGGATAAGGTTTGTCCTCGGAACGGCTGATGGCTTTCTCCTATCCTGTCTTCTCTTCGCTGTTGGACGATAAGGCCTCCATTGTTACTGCTCCCTCTATCAAACCTCTTTTTATTATTACCTACCTACTTTCCATTGCAATGAGTAGGTATACATGTACTATAGCTTAAGTTTTACTTAGTAGTGAGAAAGTGTTGCAATGGGGCGGGTACGCGAAAAAAAAAATTGAGTAATGGCGGAGAAAAAAAATATAAGGGGTTAAGTACTTACCCCCTCTCCCTTTAAGTAAAAAAAAAAAAAACGGTACGGTTAGACCTAGTTAGCTTGGTTGGTGGCTCGTCTGCCTTGTAAGCGCTAGGCCGCGGGTTCGATTCCCGCCCGGGGCGGATTTTATCCTGATGGGATAATGTTCGTTCTCGGAACGGCTGGCTTTCCTCCTATCCTGTCTTCCTTCTCTCTTCGATTTAGCAGTTACAGTTCCCTCTGTCAAAACTCTTAAAAAAAAGTTACTATAAATTTCTTTTGTGATTTTGTGCCATATTGCTCTAAATCTTACCTTGTCTTTGTGAAGGTATATTAATATTACGGAACGGCTGGCTTTCCTCCTATCCTGTCTTCCTTCTCTCTTCGATTTAGCAGTTACAGTTCCCTCTGTCAAAACTCTTAAAAAAAAAGTTACTATAAATTTCTTTTGTGATTTTGTGCCATATTGCTCTAAATCTTACCTTGTCTTTGTGAAGATATTTTAATATTTTCACTCCCCTTGCTGTCTAAATTGATGATTTTATTTTTGCCAGACACTCTGCTTTGGATTGTATGATATTCGTTTATCTATAATTATATGTATATATGTAGAATATCTCTGAATTATTACTAACTTATGCAAAACAGTTATTTAAAAATTAATGTGTACAGATTTTGTACAAATATCAATTTTCCCATTTATGGTTAATGTGGTTCAGTGATTCTGATTCCCCAGCCTAAGGCTTGGTTGTTGTCCGATGATTTTATTCGATTTTTTTTTCTTCTTTAGAAGTGTAGATTTTTTTTTTTCATATCAATTTTCCCATTTATGGTTAATGTGGTTCAGTGATTCCCCAGCCTAAGGCTTGGTTGTTGTCCGATGATTTTATTCGATTTTTAGTTTTTCTTCTTTAGAAGTGTAGATTTTTTTATATCAATTTTCCCATTTATGGTTAATGTGGTTCAGTGATTCCCCAGCCTAAGGCTTGGTTGTTGTCCGATGATTTTATTCGATTTTTTTTCTTCTTTAGAAGTGTAGATTTTTTTTTTCTTCTTCTTTACTCGTTTTATCTTTCATTGTTGATGTTTTGTTATTTTTCACAATTACATTTTGTTGGAGTTTTTTGTATGTTCATAATGCTTGTCGTCTTTTTTCTATTCCATAGGTCATGTTACTCACAATCTTTCCCAATTCATCAAAATTTTCATGATATGTGTTCATAACTTTATAATACAGAATTACAGATGTGACTTTCACACTGTAGACTTTCAAAGCAGAATATTTGGAAAACTGATGGTGGATTTCATCAATATTCATTCATTCATTAGAACTCCTGTTAAGCTAACAGCCAGTTAAGTTCCATTTAATTTGTATTGGCTTAACAGGGCTGTTAAGCTAACGGGCTGTTTGAGGTGGGAGGTCGTTGAAATCCACCATGAAATTTACAGATGTGACTTTCACACTGTAGACTTTCAAAGCAGAATATTTGGAAAACTGATGGTGGATTTCATCAATATTCATTCATTCATTCATTCATTCATTCATTCATTCATTCATTCATTCATTAGAACTCCTGTTAAGCTAACAGCCAGTTAAGTTCCATTTAATTTGTATTGGCTTAACAGGGCTGTTTGAGGTGGGAAAGAAGGTCGTTGAAATCCACCATGAAATAAATAAAGTTGACAACTTGAGGATCATCAATTTATTCTTTCTTTTTCAGAAATGCTTGCCAAATATGAATCCATGTTGAAGAACGTAATGGCTCGTTACAAGAAGACAAAAAATTGGCCTTTAGAGAGATTATGGAAGAAAGCTCTAAAACGGGACAAACGTAAAATTGAGAACAGACATAAATCCTATTGGTATGATAGGTATGTTCTACGTAAAGAGAGACGGCGACTAGTAGGTCTCATAGTTAAAATTTATCAATCTAGAGGTTTGCCAGTACCAACCAAATACCAAGGGCGCTCCCGAACATCAGAGCAGAGAAAAAATGCTAATACGTAAAGAGAGACGGCGACTAGTAGGTCTCATAGTTAAAATTTATCAATCTAGAGGTTTGCCAGTACCAACCAAATACCAAGGGCGGTCCCGAACATCAGAGCAGAGAAAGAATGCTGGAACATCCCCAAGTAATGAACATCGACGAGAAAGTTCTAATGCTAATGAAAGTTTGAATAAAGAAAACACGGATATGAACAATATTAGGGTAACAAATCCAGACGTAGTCCAGGCTGACACTAAAAACGCTAGGGACAGGAACCCGACAAACTCCTCTGAGGGCACTGCAGGTCGGGGCAACTCCAAACAATCTAAATTCTTTCTTAACTCTTCTGGGAACTTTATTGTGGCCGATAACTATGTTCAGTCACCCAGCAATTCCGCCACTATGGGTCAATATTTTGATGAGCTGCCCGACAATTCTTCCACTAAGGGTCATGGAACAAAATGTGTTGCTGAGCTACCCAACAATTCTGCCACTGTGGGTCAATATATTCAAGAGCGGCCCAACCATTCTGCCACTATGGGTCAATATGTTAATGAGCGGCCCAACAATTCCGCCACTGTGGGTCAATAT
>NW_007380228.1:0-27966 GCF_000475195.1 Diaphorina citri | reverse complement strand
AAGGTAAAAAAAAAAAAAATATTAATACTTAATAAAAAAAAACTTCTGTGGGACAATACGTGCTGCTGATAGTTACTGCGGCACTCAGCCTTGTGAGGACAAATTGAGGACTTTGAGGAGCTGGTTGAAATTAGGTATAGCGAAAAGGTGACGACACATAAAGTACTTGAAATATTCTTTTGACAGGATTGGAAGGTACCTTTTCTCTTTCTTTCTTTCACTATGCATCAGAAAAAAAAGCTACAAGTCGAAATAATGGAAAAAATATTGAAAAATAAGAATTGTCAGAAAAACAATATGACCCCAATTTGGTATATAAACTTACCTGTTCGTACATAGGATACATAATATGTACCTATTATAATATGTACATCTTGGATATGCACCTTTTCTTATTAGTTTTATTCCTTTCATGTAGGATTCTTGTAGAATGTAAGATCTTCATTTTTTCCTCCTTGAGATTCGTTTTCGCACGTTGATTTTTGTTTTGACTCTGTCTCTCCTTCTACTTCGTCACCTACAATGTTACAGATAGTTTCTGTTTGGTGTTCCCGTATAAGGACAGTATTGTAGTGCGCTTGCGCTTCTGTCTTTCTCTTTCCTTTATTCAAGTTCCGAAACTTTAACTCAGCGGTTTCATGAAACCGGATCCGTAATCTCGGTTTCGAAACCGCGTTTCGAAACAGTTTCATGAGACACATCACTAAATTGCTGAATTTCCCAATCCTCCACAACATAGAAGTTCTAACATTCTATTCTCTAGCAAATACAATTGCTGAATTTCCCAATCCTCCACAACATAGAAGTTCTAACATTCTATTCTCTAGCAAAGCCTCCATGGAGTATGGTCCCTGGTCCTGGTTCCCCAGTCGGTGACTAACATTTTCCTCAACCCACTCAATCACCTGGGGCCTGTTCCATGAACAACTCTACACTCCTCACATTCTACTCCACGCACCACTGAAGTTGATATCCGTAGGTATGTTTGTGTTGGTACTAGGTATGTAGATGTTTACAAGTTAGACAATTGCTGAATTTCCCAATCCTCCACAACATAGAAGTTCTAACATTCTATTCTCTAGCAAAGATTGTTATGAATGTGTAAGAAAGGGAGTATTATGATCTTTATTTATTGTAATGTTTGTTTCCCATGTCTCTCGTTATTTATTAACGTTTTATTTCCTTCCTATTCCTTTACGTTCAAAGGAGAGAAAAAAAATGACAAAAAAGGAGCTCAAGCTCTGAAAATATTTTTGTTGGAGAAAAGGTTCTCGTTTCTCCACAATTTCCATCTCTGAAGTATAAATAACACTTCCAAATTCTTGGCCAGCACCTGAGAGCTATGTCTAACTGAAAAGTTCAAATAAGAACGAAACGCGTCTTAGGCTGCTCTCAGGTGTTGGCTAATTGGAGAAAAAATGCTATCTATAAATATCAAGATATTTTTTCCTCTGACTCGATGTTTTTGACAGCTCCTTTATTTCCTTCCTCGTGATGAAAGCAGCAGAATTTTCTGTTTTCTACCCAAAATCTCGTTTTAATTCTTCAATATTCGAGAATGATTTGTGTAAAACCTTGTCGCAGGGCAAAAAATGGAATAAGTAGATTCCACTCCCTTTCTGTCTCTCCCACTCTTTCGTCGTCTTGTTCTCTTTCTTCTTCCTTTGGAGAAAAAATGCTATCTATAAATATCAAGATATTTTTTCCTCTGACTCGATGTTTTTGACAGCTCCTTTATTTCCTTCCTCGTGAAAGCAGCAGAATTTTCTGTTTTTTACCCAAAATCTCGTTTTAATTCTTCAATATTCGAGAATGATTTGTGTAAAGCCTTGTCGCAGGGCAAAAAATGGAATAAGTAGATTCCACTCCCTTTCTGTTTCTCCCACTCTTTCGTCGTCTTGTTCTCTTTCTTCTTCCTCCTCTTGGTCGCAGGGCAAAAAATGGAATAAGTAGATTCCACTCCCTTTCTGTCTCTCCCACTCTTTCGTCGTCTTGTTCTCTTTCTTCTTCCTCGTCTTCTCTTCTTGTTCCAATCCTTCGATTCAAGTTTCTCCTTAGTCATTGTTATTGATCCATGCACACTGCACAGTTAGGTAATGCGTGTGTATTTCTCAATCCATTCATCGTACAACCTACACGCTAGATTCAAGTTCCTCCTTAGTCATTGTTATTGATCCATGCACAGTTAGGTAATGCGTGTGTATTTCTCAATCCATTCATCGTACACGCTACACACATCATACACAGAGCCTGTCACGTTACGTTGTAATGACAGAGAGAACACACCCTCATCTCCCTCTAATCACATTTGATAGATGTGTTTCTTCCTTCACCTCCTCCTGTGTACTATTTCACCTCCTTCACATTACCTATCATATCCATCAGGCTTGGAGTTATACCCTACATGAACACCATAGGCGATTTTGTAGTAAAACACATCAGGCTTCCAACAACCAACATATCCCGGACACAGCAAGTAAGTACGTAAGTAGCGTGAATAGAGGAGCTTTAGCTTTGAATAGGAATGCTATACTAGGTGGAAACACTTTATCCTTGTCTTTCAGTCTTTGAGACTCATTTTCAACAAAGAACATATTAGTATCCCCAAAGGAATTCAAACTGATTATATTTAGCTGGATTATAGTTATGAGAGTTATGAGATGATTAGTTAAGTAGGTACGTCTATGTCCCAGGTAATATCCAGGTTTTATCTATTGTTGTTGGTGATGTAAATTGAACAATCTACTAACTTCTCTTAGGTCCGCTACAAGTGTTAGTGTCGCCGCACTGGACAGCAATCACCTACGCACGTCAGATCTCTACGGTAACCGTAACGCATGTGGTAGAGATTTGTCTCTAATGTAATGACCGGAGTGCCATGATGCGGCGACTGATGCGGAATGAGGATTAAATAATTCTTTGACCGATCTCATTGTTCAACTGAAGAAAAGCTAAACCGTTCAGTGATGTGTTCCGTAGCGTTCATGTGTTCCAATGATAGTGGCAGACACAAACACAGTCGACCGGCCGTCAATCGACGAGGAGAATCTAATATGTTGTCGAGGCAGTGTGGACGGTTCAGTAGACATCGATCGAGGGCCGGTCCACTATGTGTGGACACACCCTTACTGCTATTGTTCGCTTCTGTGTGAATATTTAGTAATCTGTTTGTCAACATTACCTATGTGTTGCAATTTTATTCAACCGTCCCTGAACATATCTGCTCACCCTTCAAAAATTATCTGGTGGAAAAAGTTGGAATTATGTTTAATATAAGAGAGGCAATAGAAAGAATCTAATATGTTGTCGAGGCAGTGTGGACGGTTCAGTAGACATCGATCGAGGGCCGGTCCACTATGTGTGGACACACCCTTACTGATGCTATTGTTCGCTTCTGTGTGAATATTTAGTAATCTGTTTGTCAACATTACCTATGTGTTGCAAATTTTATTCAACTGTCTCCCCAATGTGCCGTCCCTGAACATATCTGTTCACCCTTCAAAAATTATCTGGTGGAAAAAGTTGGAATTATGTTTAATATAAGAGAGGCAATAGATTATAGGTAAGGTGGTATTTATGTGTGTATGATAAGCTCCCATGTTAAATTCTAACAGTTGAGTGAGCACAGAGAATACCAGCACCTAGGTGACGTTGGAACATATCAGATGAAGCGATGTGAGAGGGGGGGGGGAGGTAATTCATGAGAGAGAGCTAATCTTTTCATTTCTTCCAGAACTCATGCTAGAGGTAGAGGCACCCATTACGGACGTCTCCAAGTCAGGAGGGAACACATTAACGCCGAAATTTCAAAACTTTTATGTTTTCTTTCATATTATATTTCTGAACGAGTTCCCATTTAGAGAAGAGCAATAACAGTTAGAGATGTGCTTGCTGCTACCTTTGTATTATTCCACCATAATGGGACTGTTAAAGTTATAGAGCTTCATATGAGAGTACGAGTAACAAGGACAGTTTGTATAATGTTCAAACTATACACATAAGGTACCATTCTACCATTTCCATTATAGAATTGATGGTGAAAAGGCCACAAGGTTTCATAGAGCTTCCATTCTCTCTCTCTCTATCTGTTTTCGAAAATGATTGTCTCTTTTGCCGTAAGTATAAAATAGCAGCTCTCATTTCTTGTATCAAAGATCTCAACCATAGTTATCTACTTCTCCTGGTGAGACTGAGTGATATAGTACGTATCTTAAAAACATAACACCATGGCCTTGTGCTATTGATAGTCAACATAAAATCCGACTTAAGAAAGTATGCTCTCCCTAACTTACATTTTCTCAAATCCGTGATTTTCATATCTCTCGTAAGCATTTTCCAATTTCTTTGTTTTTCTTTCATAATGTTTTTGTCTTGCCAACAAAATACTTAGAGCAGGAAAAATTCCCTTATCTCTTTGGGATTGGTATGTGTTTTTTTCATCTCACAAAATTGCCTTTTGGCAAGTTATAATCTTTTTAATTTTTATTTCTAACGTTCTTTCCAGTTGGAGTTTTGTTTCATTTGTTCTTTGGCCTTGTTAGTTTATTTTTCTTTAATATCTTCGGTAGCGTTGCTGAGTTTCATTTTTACACACCCATATCATTTAGTTTTATGATTGTTTCAGTTTCGTTCGTATTCTGTTCACGTTGGTGGAAAATACAGGAATTATATTTCTGCTCGAGGTTTTGTGCCACAATTATGAAGATGAATTTCGCAATTCAGAATCATTGACATCGATTCTAATCATTGAGTCCCTCCGCTGGAAGCATGAAGAAAATGTGATAGTTATTCTAAAATATGAAATATGACATCTTTTAACGAAGGATTTTAGTGTATTATCAAACTATGTGGTTAAATTTATTCCTTGTGCTGCTTCGACACTGACGAGGTAATATAAAGTAGTAGATATATGTATGTAACCATAATGTAGAAGATTCTGTCATAATTAAATTTACAAAACTTTTCTTCTTCTCTTTAGTTTTATAAAAAAGTTTCCAAGTTTTCCCAAGAATGTTTCGAGTTAATAATACATTTTGTGATAAAAACATAGGTAGGTACCTCCTCCTTGTCCTTTGCCTTGAGATTCATATATTATGCGAAGTCTGCAGCCAGCTTATACAAAACTTTCTCTACAAGGTACAAGATTTTCCTAAAATAAATTAAAAAGATCAGAAATATTGTGCACATACTGAATTAATTTCATTAATGTAGGTACCTACTTACCTGAGTACCTATCAACTTTATTTTTTTCTTCATAATTATAGTTACCTACCTTATTTTATACTATCAGATAATTATCCAACATTCAGGATGTAACAAAGTTCAATCCAAATATTTTAGTGGAGATTTCAAAACTACCAACGTGAAATTTGTTAGTGGAGATGTCAAAACTACCAAGGTGTATATAATATTAGTGGAGATGCTAAAGATACAGGATCACCATAGTATCTCATCTTGTGTCTACCTTGACACCTCTGAACTTACTAACTACGAGATAGATCTTGTGTGTGGATAATTACTATAATTACCTACATAACTGATCATCTGATTTCTGGACACAATAATTTAATAACATATACCTAGAAACCTATTTTATTAAAGAATCTTGTTTGTTACCTAGGTTGTTTATGATTGATATTTTTCTCCCCTCTATTGCCGCTCAAATGAATTGAATTTATTGTCTGTTTACGAATAATTTCCTCACTCATGTAGTCATGTTTTACAGTGATAAATACGTACATACTTGTGTATAATGAGCTCTTTTTACAAAAGTTTCGTTTTCCTTTCTTCTAAAAATATCAAATACCTAGAATAATAATAGAGCGGAGACATCTCTGAATAGTCCCTGCATATCGATTATCAGTCGTGTTTCTGATATGTATGAACAACAGAGGAATTACTTTATACCTATGTGAACGAATATTGGATATAACTCATAAAGAAAACATATTTCTTATAATATTCTGGTTCCTTGTGAATAGAGGAGCTTTAGCTTTGAATAGGAATGTTATACTAGGTGGAAACACTTTATCCTTGTCTTTCAGTCTTTGAGACTCCCAGACTTATGAATAAATGTGGGCAGGTGGGCCAATAAATGGTACGTTTTTTAGGTGGGCGAATAAATGGTACACTTAGTAAAAATGAATAAAGGATGACAGACTGGGTCGTAAATGTTGTAATTTATGGACGCAATTTTCATAAAGCACGTTCTCTTCTGTGAGTGCCCTACCCTACTCTACTGACAAAGAATTCTTATTTTTAAGGTTATAACTTCCGAGTTTGGCAGGTGTATATATTTTTATGACATTTGCGTTGGGCATATTAGAGTTTGATGTCGTGATACAGAAACTTGCCGTAAAAATGAATAAAGGAAGACATACTGGGTCGTAAATGTTGTAATTTATGGACGCAATTTTCATAAAGCACGTTCTCTTCTGTGAGTACCCTACCCTACTCTACTGACAAAGAATTCTTATTTTTAAGGTTATAACTTCCGAGTTTGGCGTTTTACATAGGTCCCATTCATTCACTTATTGTCTTTTTACTTTCTATTTTTTATATTAGAAGAGTAACCAGAGAAATGTTTGCTAGGAAATGGTATTAAAATAAAATAATAATAATAAATATACATACCTATTAGGTACCTATTAATGCATGAAATCATTTTAGCTATTTTCTAGGGGAGAATTTCATTTTCAATATAGTCATGCACGTATTGCACGTGTATTTTGAAGATTGCTTTGGTGCTATACTGATAGTTTGATGCCTATATTGTTCCAAGACACTCATATACTTTTTCTTCTTCTCCCTCCTCCTCCTCTTCTTCTTCTTCTTCTTCTTCTTCTTCTCTTGTGTGAGTGCTTTTTACATTGTTCTATTTGTACCTTGTAAGTATGTAGGTACCTGGGAAATCATAATTTTACTATGGGTAGGACGCCACATAAGTCTGAACTCGACGAACTTTTTCAAGATCTAATTTTATCAAAAGAAAGGGCTTAAAGAATGCTATCAAACCAGTAGTTCGTTTTACATAGGTCCCATTCATTCACTTATTGTCTTTTTACTTTCTATTTTTTATATTAGAAGAGTAACCAGAGAAATGTTTGTTAGGAAATGGTATTAAAATAAAATAATAATAACTATACATACCTATTAGCTATTAGGTACCTATTAATGCATGAAATCATTTTAGCTATTTTCTAGGGGAGAATTTCATTTTGAAGATTGCTTTGGTGCTGTACTGATAGACTGATGCCTATATTGTTCCAAGACACTCATACCTATACTTCTTCTTCTTCTTCTTCTTCTTCTTCTTCTTCTTCGTCTTCTTCTTCTTTTTCTTCTTCTTCTTCTTCTTCTTCTTCTTCTTCGTCTTCTTCTTCTTCTTCTTCTTCTTCTTCTTCTTCTTCTTCTTCTTCTTCTTCTTCTTCTTCTTCTTCTTCTCTTGTGTGAGTGCTTTTTACATTGTTCTATTTGTAACTTGTAAGTAGGTATAGGTACCTGGGAAATCATAATTTTACTGTGGGTATATTTTTTTTTTTTTTTTTTTAGATTTTTTCAAAAATAAGCTCATCAGTTTTGACATATTATTTAGCTAATTTACCACTTAAAAATCAGAAAGTAAATAAATTATAGCGCCAAAGGCAATTTTCTGAAAATTTTGTTCCACCTTTCAGAAACGCAGCCTTATCAAAGTTCAAAATCTACTATGCCGCAAGCAATTTTTTCACAAAGTATGTACTATTGTACCTGTCAGACTTGTCAATAATTAATGTTTGAGGTACCTACTTAAATACCGAATTATTGCAATCCTGTGCTCAGCACTTGCTCAACTGCAAAGGATATCCTTATATTTGTTCATAAATACGGGTGCCTACTTAATTCTTAGGTCCTCTTCTACACATTTTTTCTCCACATTGAAGCTCTGCTAATAGGAGCAAAATAAAATAGAGCGCCGCAGTCGAAATTTTTGGAGAATTTGATCTACAACCTGTCAAAATGATAATAAAAATTCTCTCAACACATTCTTTTTTTTATTCACATTTTTAGTCTTTTGTTTTTGATTTTTTCTTAAAAACCGAAATGAGCTCGCGGGCCGCACGAAAGGAGCTGGCGGGCCGCAGTTTGTGCACACCTGCACTAGAACACTAACTTACAATTTCCTCATCGCCCCCTAAGATTCACCTAAGATAACGTCATAACGTTAGGATATTTGATGGTATCCATCCCTCCAACTTCCCAGCACAGTCTCTAATGATATTGTTTCATGTTCAGCTTACTCAGCCCTGATGAATCAATGAAATTTTCCAACAATTTTGCTATTTTTCTTTATGTAACGATGTTTTTCCTTCGAGCAGTCGTTTGTTCTTTTTACAAGGGCAACTTCTTTTCCAACAAGATTTCTTCCAACAGAAAGTCGAAAATATATCGTGTATATATATTTTTATGACATTTGCGTTGGGCATATTAGAGTTTGATGTCGTGATACAGAAACTTGCCGTAAAAATGAATAAAGGATGACAGACTGGGTCGTAAATGTTGTAATTTATGGACGCAATTTTCATAAAGCACGTTCTCTTCTGTGAGTACCCTACCCTACTCTACTGACAAAGAATTCTTATTTTTAAGGTTATAACTTCCGAGTTTGGTGTTTTACATAGGTCCCATTCATTCACTTATTGTCTTTTTACTTTCTATTTTTTATATTAGAAGAGTAACCAGAGAAATGTTTGTTAGAAAATGGTATTAAAATAAAATAATAGATAATAATAACTATACATAGGTACCTATTAATGCATGAAATCATTTTAGCTATTTTCTAGGGGAGAATTTCACTTTCAATATAGTCATGCACGTGTATTTTGAAGATTGCTTTGGTGCTATACTGCATGATAGTCTGATGCCTATATTCAATATAGGCCAATATAGTATATTGTTCCAAGACACCCATATACTTCTTCTTCTCCCTCCTCCTCCTCCTCCTCCTCTTCTTCTTCTTCTCTTGTGTGAGTGTTTTTTACATTGTTCTATTTGTACCTTGTAAGTAGGTAGGTACCTGGGAAATCATAATTTTACTGTGGGTATATAATCAATGTTTCTATAATACATGACACATGACTATAAATGTAACATGAGTGTCTATCTATGTCTATGTATACAGTATCCTGGATAATAGTATATAAAATGGCAGATGCAGATGAGTTAAATGAAAGGATAAGAATGTATAAAAAGGTAAATGGATTAGATATGAAGATAAACAGGTAAGCTTACAATTTAATTTATTTAAGTACATTTATATGTTCATTCCTTTTTTTCATCTTCTCTTATTTGGCTTAGAGATTTATTCAACATTTTTCTTTGTGTATTTTTCCCCGTCGAAATTTATTCGGAGTTCTTTACTTCATTGTCTCCGAAATATAATAAAATATTCCCTCTACAACCTCGTTTCGTCTTCCACCAGACCCACCACCTACCTTTTACACTTAGAGATTTATTCAACATTTTTCTTTGTGTATTTTTCCCCGTCGAAATTTATTCGGAGTTCTTTACTTCATTGTCTCCGAAATATATAAAATATTCCCTCTACAACCTCGTTTCGTCTTCCACCAGACCCACCACCTACCTTTTACATAATTATTTCCTCTGTTTAGATAATTTTGCTGAGTCAAGATGACGATGGAGCATTGTTGTAGGTACTTTACATTATAGGTATTCCTAACTAGGTACAATGGTACATACCTAGGCTGACCACTGACCATACGTCCCGCTTTCGGCGGGACTGATAATTTTGCTGAGTCAAGATGACGATGGAGCATTGTTGTAGGTACTTTACATTATAGGTATTCCTAACTAGGTACAATGGTACATATTTAAATATAGGTAAGGTATCCACGAAAAAATAAATAAATAAATAATAATAATAACAGTAAGTACTCCAGATCGGAATAATTTCTACCGAAAAATACCCATTTCGCAATAGGGTGCCTAATAGAAAATTCAGATAATAGACTGCTTCAAATGCACCTAAAGTGGTCGAACTTAAGTATCTGCAATATACCTAGAGTCTATACGTTCTATAGATATACATTCAAGTATACTTTAAAAGACGTCCTATTTTTATTTTCACAAAAGAGATCCATATCTGCATGGTTTTCTCTTCCATTTTCATTTTCAGAGCAAAAATACCCATTTCGCAATAGGGTGCCTAATAGAAAATTCAGATAATAGAATGCTTCAAATGCACCTAAAGTGGTCGAACTTAAGTACCTATCTGCAATATACCTATACGTAGATACCTATACATTTAAGTATACTCTAAAAGACGTCCTATTTTTATTTTCACAAAAGAGATCCATATCTGCATGGTTTTCTCTTCCATTTTCATTTTCAGAGAGGAAACTGAAAGAAGAAAAGAAATTTCCACAGGTCAGCAGCTATTTCTTCATTTTGAAGGAAAACATCCCCCCCTAACTTTTCTGAAAGGATTTTTTCGAGGGGAAAATTCATTCTAAATAGAGATGCTGCAAAAACGTTGAATATTTTCTCTTCTTTTTCCTTTTCTTGTGGTTCTCTCATCCTTCCCAACATCTGATTCTTCACTTCTCTGCTTTATCTCTCCATCTGTTTGTCCTCCTATCGTGTTCTTAGTTTGTCCAAACCCAAACACAGCGTTTGCCGTTGATAAGGTACGTACAATGCCTTCCCAACATCTGATTCTTCACTTCTCTGCTTTATCTCTCCATCTGTTTGTCTTCCTATCGTGTTCTTAGTTTGTCCAAACCCAAACACAGCGTTTGCCGTTGATAAGGTACAATAGAGCGACCCAATACTTTCCCAGACGACAGAAGATGAGGTGAGGTGCGAGGGAAATGGTACAATAGAGCGACCCAATACTTTCCCAGACGACAGAGGATGAGGTGGGGGTGCGAGGGAAATGGTACAATAGAGCGACCCAATACTTTCCCAGACGACAGAGGATGAGGTGGGGGTGCGAGGGAAATGGTACAATAGAGCGACCCAATACTTTCCCAGACGACAGAGGATGAGGTGGGGTGCGAGGGAAATGGTACAATAGAGCGACCCAATACTTTCCCAGACGACAGAGGATGAGGTGAGGGTGCGAGGGAAATGGTACAATAGAGCGACCCAATACTTTCCCAGACGACAGAGGATGAGGTGGGGGTGCGAGGGAAATGGTACAATAGAGCGACCCAATACTTTCCCAGACGACAGAGGATGAGGTGAGGGTACCTATTAGGACAGAAATGGAAATGGTAAAAATAGATAAGAACGTATCTTCATTAATGGCCTGGTCAATGGATTGGAGTCTCCCCATGCGTTAATGGATTGTTAAAATAATTAAATTGGAGTTTTCTGAAGATGAACTGGAGTTTTCTAGAAAAATATGAAAATCATGAAATGACATTTCAAGGTCATCGATTACAAAACCAAACCAAACTCCTGGTGCTTGATCTCGTAACAAGATAATACTCGTATGTAGTACAGTCGAACCTGCCTAAGTGAGAACCAAAGGGACCGGCTAATTTTTCCCACTTATCCAGGTTTCCCACTTAGACGAGTTCGACTGTACCTATATTCCACCCTGATGCCATTTTATATTATAAGGTCGGGGGACACCAGTTTATAATATCTGCCCGGGTCACAGCAGAGAGGTAGATAACACAAATATATTGTTCAGGGAGACCCCCTCCCTCCTCCTTCCTCCTAGTTTCGCTTATGATATTACTTTCTAATTTATTGCCATGTTGCCAATGTTTGCATTCCCAGTGTTTGTTTTGACAGCATCGAATTTTTCATCGGATTTTATAGGAGAGCATGAGGAGAAAATTCGCATTTTTCCTTTTTTCCCATGTTTTCCTTCTTTTCTCTACTGTTTATTTTCATTTACAAACCGTAGGTACTTTCTTTTCAGAGGTTAACGATTGAAATGATAGTGAAACTTGTCGGTTCTAAACAATTCTGAATCCCGGAGTCGCAAACTCGGGTTGACGAATTATCGCGAGTTATAAGTTCTACACAAAAATGCATGGCACACCAAAGGACTTGTGGACTCTTAGTTCCCCAAGGATTCGTTGATTTCGAACCCAGGATTGAGAATTGTCTAGAACCCAGCATGAGAGAGGAACTCTTGGAATGTTAAGGTGTCTCCACACTCCACACATCATATAAGTCGATCGACGAGGTGAATCTAAGGTGTCGAGGCAGTGTGGACGGTTTAGTCAACATCGATCGATGCCAACGCGAGGGCCGGTCAACACACCTTTACAGGGACAGGTGCTGAGATCTTTGATTTAAAAGTTCATAGTGGAACCTTAAATTGGTCTTGGTTAGGGAATGAACTTTCTTCCAAATCCCTGCTGAATCAATATCCTGCTTTATTATCCGCCATTTGACGTCTTCAAACATCAAACATAAATATTATAGGTACCTAATACCTATAGGTAAACTATTTGCCTATATTTTCATAGAGATTATACATCAGTTTTTCACAATGGAAACTCGCATATCGAGTACTGTGTACAGAAATAGAAAGTGAGGTAAAAAACCAAATAGGAAAGCAATTTTGAAAACATAAAAAATTCATCAGGAAAAAAAAAAAACCGTTATGAAAGAAATTTGAAATGAGGGGGGAAAATGGGAGCTACCTAGTTATTATACGAAGCAGAACAAGTCCAACATAAATGATGAAAAATAACCTTCATCAACATGAATGTTTATGTTGGTAATATGGAAATTCTACTTGATATTTCATATGAACTTTTTTAACATAGGGATCTGGCATTTGTTTCTACAGTCAGGACATGTTTTTCAGATGTAAAGTTTACAACAGAGTCGGGACAATACTACTTGGAATTAGAAATCTACCCCAAATAAAATTAATCCGTGGAGATAAACTTGTGTGTGGAGATTTTAAGAGAGTTCTTCTCTCTCACGAATAAATTTATCAGGAACATTTTGTGCTCGTTGCTGTGCTGTTCTGGTGAGAAGAACTTTTCTCTGGGTTTAATTGTTTGGAACTAAACGCCAGCAAAACTAGTGTTTAGTACTAGGGATAGGGACTTGGATAGGGAGGTATTGAAATTTATGACTCCACAGTGTAATTAAACACGTGCGGGTATGCACCTCATGGATTCAGAAATTAGGCTGAAGTTGTGCTTTATTTACATTTGGTGCCATGCGTCCTGACTACTTTAATTTAGAGTTTTAACATACCTACCCACATGTTTATACATAGTCAATATTCGCCTTATTTTATCAAATGCTAAATTTCACATACAACGACCAACATTAAAAGGTGTAGCTATTTTCAATGGTATTATTGGAGAGTTCAAAAACGTATGCTATAAAAAATACAAAAATCAATTTCCCTTAAGGTGTCCGTTTTGCCCACCCTTCCCCTACAGGTACAAATGGATACCTTTTTAATAATGGATTGAATTCTCGGGAATTGCGCGTTCTACAACAATGTTCACGTATCAATGGGAAATGATAAACCGTATCCTGGCGGCAGTAAAATGTGACCTACATCAAGTCACCAACACACAATACTTGTTCATACATACTTCATACTTAACTAGCTACTAGCTAGAGCTAGAATAAGTAGGTAGGTAGGTAGGTACAGGTACAAATGGATACCTTTTTAATAATGGATTGAATTCTCGCGAATCGTGCGTTCTACCCAAAATGGATGGATGGCAAACGCAGATTCGCTCTTGGTTCCAAAAGGACTGGTCGATTTTCGAACCAATAGCGCTAGTGTGCCATGTATTTCCATATAGGAAGTACAACTCGTGAACTCTCGAGAATTCGTCAACCCGAGATGGATGGATGGCAAACGCAGATTCGCTCTTGGTTCCAAAAGGACTGGTCGATTTTCGAACCAATAGCGCTAGTGTGCCATGTATTTCTATATAGAAAGTACAACTCGTGAACTCTCGAGAATTCGTCAACCCGAATTCCAGAATCCAAATGTGTAGAACCCAACATAAGTTTCATGTCATTACGGGGTTCTAACAATCAGTCCCTTGCATGGGTCCAGGGTTCTTTCTACCTCTGAGCTACTGGAGCTTTCTCTGGCAAAGTGTCTCTTGAGAAGTGCAAACTGCAAAGCTCTTTATGGAATAGGCTTCTGTCCAAACAAATACTATCAGGTCCTAACTAACCAGGTAATGTCATTGGGGACAGAAATCAAAAACCTTCTCCTGAAATCCTGTGAATTTCTACCTCTGAGCTACTGGAGCTTTCTCTGGCAAAGTGTCTCTTGAGAAGTGCAAACTGCAAAGCTCTTTATGGAATAGGCTTCTGTTCAAACAAATACTATCAGGTCCTAACTAACCAGGTAATGTCACTGGGGACAGAAATCAAAAACCTTCTCCTGAAATCCTGTGAATTGTACTCAAACAGAGAAGTAGTTGAAATAGCACACGCAATACACCTCACTTGAAACATGAAATCTTCATCAAACAATACGAAACCCCAACACAACTATATGAAAATTGTAAAATATTTTCCTCTCCCTCTCCCTTTCCATTTCCATGGAACTCTCTCGGGACTCTATGCTTTATAGAGTTTACAGTCAACCACACGCAATACACCTCACTTGAAACATGAAATCTTCATCAAACAATACGAAACCCCAACACAACTATATGAAAATTGTAAAATATTTCCCTCTCCCTCTCCCTTTCCATTTCCATGGAACTCTCTCGGGACTCTATGCTTTATAGAGTTTACAGTCAAACCCAACACAACTATATGAAAATTGTAAAATATTTCCCTCTCCCTCTCCCTTTCCATTTCCATGGAACTCTCTCGGGACTCTATGCTTTGTAGAGTTTACAGTCAACATAGAGCAGTGCGTCTTGCCAAGTTCCATTCTGACTCTTCTAAGGAATTATGCCACCACTATCCAGTAAGAAAGAATGAGAACAATAGGACGTCCACCAACCAGATGGGATGATTCAATCAGAGAAGTGGCAGGGGCAATATGGATGACAAGAGCACAAGGCAGAAGGGAATGGAGACTTTTCGATCTGCAAAATTGGAGAAATCCTAATCTTGAAACCACAGATCCATCCAGGTGATCTAGTATCCATAAGCACTTTATCTATATCTTGCCCTGTTTATTTTCTTTGTTACAATAGATTTTATTTACTTCAAAGTTGTTTTTATTGTTAGTTTGAGTTAAAAAAAAAAGTTAGATTAGAATCTAATCTAATCCTTAGATAGACAATAATCCACTTTTCAGAGGTTTTAAGCAAAAACTGTACAGAGCTACAGACACACTTGAATATACACATAGGAAATTCTACTTGATATTTCATATGAACTTTTTTAACATAGATTGAACAAACGGATTTGGAAGCTCAGAATTGAACAAACGGATTTGGAAGCTCAGAATTGAACAAACGGATTTGGAAGTTTCTTCTTCTTCTTCTTCTTCTTCTTCTTCTTCTCTTGTGTGAGTGCTTTTTACATTGTTCTATTTGTAACTTGTAAGTAGGTATAGGTACCTGGGAAATCATAATTTTACTGTGGGTATATAATCAATGTTTCGATAATACATGACTATAAATGTAACATGAGTGTCTATCTATGTCTATGTATACAGTATCCTGGATAATAGTATATAAAATGGCAGATGCAGATGAGTTAAATGAAAGGATAAGAATGTATAAAAAGGTAAATGGATTAGATATGAAGATAAACAGGTAAGCTTACAATTTAATTTATTTAAGTACATTTATATGTTCATTCCTTTTTTTCATCTTCTCTTATTTGGCTTAGAGATTTATTCAACATTTTTCTTTGTGTATTTTTCCCCGTCGAAATTTATTCGGAGTTCTTTACTTCATTGTCTCCGAAATATATAAAATATTCCCTCTACAACCTCGTTTCGTCTTCCACCAGACCCACCACCTACCTTTTACATAATTATTTCCTCTGTTTAGATAATTTTGCTGAGTCAAGATGACGATGGAGCATTGTTGTAGGTACTTTACATTATAGGTATATTCCTAACTAGGTACAATGGTACATATTTAAATATAGGTAAGGTATCCATGAAAAAATAAATAAATAAATAATAATAATAACAGTAAGTACTCCAGATCGGAATAATTTCTACCGAAAAATACCCATTTCGCAATAGGGTGCCTAATAGAAAATTCAGATAATAGAATGCTTCAAATGCACCTAAAGTGGTCGAACTTAAGTATCTGCAATATACCTATAGTCTATACGTAGATAGATATACATTCAAGTATACTTTAAAAGACGTCCTATTTTTATTTTCACAAAAGAGATCCATATCTGCATGGTTTTCTCTTCCATTTTCATTTTCAGAGAGGAAACTGAAAGAAGAAAAGAAATTTCCACAGGTCAGCAGCTATTTCTTCATTTTGAAGGAAAACATCCCCCCTAACTTTTCTGAAAGGATTTTTTCGAGGGGAAAATTCATTCTAAATAGAGATGCTGCAAAAATGTTGAATATTTTCTCTTCTTTTTCCTTTTCTTGTGGTTCTCTCATCCTTCCCAACATCTGATTCTTCACTTCTCTGCTTTATCTCTCCATCTGTTTGTCTTCCTATCGTGTTCTTAGTTTGTCCAAACCCAAAAACAGCGTTTGCCTTGATAAGAAAATACTTCTTATGTTAAAAAATAACAGTTAGGGTGAAATTGTTTAAAATATACCTACGTTTCAACTTCCTATGACCCATGTTTTGAAATTTTTGGGCTATACGGAATGGCTGAGGTTCTTTTTTAACCTTTCGTATAATACAAGCATACTAGGTACCTTGGGGACTCGTTATTCGAATATTTTTTACTCCACCACATTCCAGTGTACGTTTTAACCTTTTTATATCAGACTCTAGGTATGTAAGGTAAGTATTTGGGTAAGTTATATACCTAAGGGTAATTAGAAGAATAATATAAAATAGGTCTACTACTACTACCCATTTCATGCTAAAGTGTTTGTCAACTTCTGGGCATGCTGGAAGTCTACTCTGATAATAACGTGTTGTTCACCATATCAGATCCTCAAGATATATTGACCACATCCTGTCCTGTTGGAATGATGACCGGTCTGATCAACGGTGTGGTGGCGGTGGAAATGGTACCCACCTATTAGGACAGAAATGGAAATGGTAAAAATAGATAAGAACGTATCTTCATTAATGGCCTGGTCAATGGATTGGAGTCTCCCCATACGTCAATGTATCTTGTTAAAATAATTAAATTGGAGTTTTCTAAAAAATATGAAAATCATGTGAAATGACATTTCAAGATCATCGAATACAAAACCAAACCAAACTTCTGGTGCTTGATCTCGTAACAGATAATACTCGTATGTAGTACAGTCGAACTTGCCTAAGTGAGAACCAAAAGGACCGGCTAATTTTTCCCACTTAGACGAGTTCCACTTAGACAGGTTCGACTGTACCTATATTCCACCCTGATGCCATTTTGTATTATAAGGTCGGGGGACACCAGTTTATAATATCTGCCCGGGTCACAGCAGAGAGGTATTAGATAACACAAATATATTGTTCAGGGAGACCCCCCCCTCCCCCTCCTCCTCCTGGTTTCGCTTATGATATTACTTTCTAATTTATTGCTATGTTGCCAATGTTTGCATTCCCTGTGTTTGTTTTGACAGCATCGTTTTTTTCATCGGATTTTATAGGAAGCATGAGGAGAAAATTCGCATTTTTCCTTTTTTCCCATGTTTTCCTTCTTTTTCTCTAATACCGTTCATTTTCATTTACTAACCACTAACCGTAGGTACTTTCTTTTCAGAGGTTAACGAATGAAATGATAGTGAAACTTGTCGGAACAATTCTGAATCCCGGATTCACAAACTCGGGTTGACGAATTATCGCGAGTTATAAGTTCTACACAAAAATGCATGGCACACCAAAGGACTTGTGGACTCTTATAGTTCCCCAAGGATTCGTTGATTTCGAACCCAGGATTGAGAATTGTCTAGAACCCAGCATGAGAGAGGAACTCTTGGAATGTTAAGGTGTCTCCACACATAGTCGATCGACGAGGTGAATCTAAGGTGTCGAGGCAGTGTGGACGGTTTAGTCAACATCGATCGATGCCAACGCGGGGGCCGGTCAACACACCTTTACATCAGGGACAGGTGCTGAGATCTTTGATTCAAAAGTTCATAGTGGAACCCAAAATAATTGGTCTTGGTTAGGGAATGAACTTTCTTCCAAATCCCTGCTTAATCAATATCCTGCTTTATTATCCGCCTTTTGACGTCTTCAAACATAAATATTATAGGTACATATAGGTAAACTATTTGCCTATATTTTCATAGAGATTACATCAGTTTTTCACAATGGAAACTCGCATATCGAGTACTGTGTACAGAAATAGAAAGTGAGATGAAAAACCAAATAGGAAAGCAATTTTGAAAACATCAAGTCACCAACACACAATACTACTTGTTCATACATACTTCATACTTAACTAGCTACTATAGCTAGTAGCTAGAGCTAGAATAAATAGGTAGGACTGGAGGTATATGACGAGAATTTTTATGCTTACTTTAACAGGGTGAACCAACGAACAAAGTGTACAAGATACCAACTACAGCTGTCTGAAGAAAATAATGCCAACTACAGCTGGTTGAAGACAATAATGCCAACTACAGCTGGTTGAAGACAATAATGCCAACTACAGCTGGTTGAAGACAATAATGCCAACTACAGCTGGTTGAAGACAATAATGCCAACTACAGCTGGTTGAAGACAATAATGCCAACTACAGCTGGTTGAAGACAATAATGCCAACTACAGCTGGTTGAAGACAATAATGCCAACTACAGCTGGTTGAAGACAATAATGCCAACTACAGCTGGTTGAAGACAATAATGCCAACTACAGCTGGTTGAAGACAATAATGCCAACTACAGCTGGTTGAAGACAATAATGCCAACTACAGCTGGTTGAAGACAATAATGCCAACTACAGCTGGTTGAAGACAATAATGCCAACTACAGCTGGTTGAAGGGGACCAAATGATATTCAAAATTTCACAATCTGACCCGGACTCAACCAGCTAAAGACTAGCACTTTCATGCTGGATAGGAACCAGGAACTGCAGTATTTG
The DNA here is from genome assembly GCF_000475195.1 of Diaphorina citri. Classification (NCBI taxonomy): domain Eukaryota; kingdom Metazoa; phylum Arthropoda; class Insecta; order Hemiptera; family Psyllidae; genus Diaphorina; species Diaphorina citri. The sequence continues at coordinate 8,820 of NW_007380228.1, read as the reverse complement.
TGAGAGAACTGACATTCTGTTTTCTCTCTCACATGGAAGGCAAAAAATGGTTTTAATCTCAGCAAATCACCTGAAACAGAAACATTTTACCATTATTATTATTTTGAAGTAAAATCTGAGTAGGGTAGTAGTAGGACAGGACGGGCGTAGGAGGAGGAGGTGTGAACTAGGTAGGTATACCGCGTTGAAAGTCTCGTAAAATTCCCATCTCAAACACTCGTCCGACTATAACTGAAGGATGCATGCATGTCGTAGGTATATGATAAGTGTGTCCCCGCCTTTAACGAGAATGAAAGTACGGGCTTGAAATTGGCCTTAGAAAAGTGAAAATCAAAAGGAGCATAGGTAGGTACAATGGTACATATTTATGTAGTGGGTATAAGCACGAGTATGAACGAACCATTGCAAGTAATAGCGAAGCCTACCTATACTGTGTACAAAACGTTAAAGTATTCACATTCAACATTAGAAAGTACCTATTAGAAAGTTTGTACTTTCAAGTTCTTCCTTTAAGTTTAACAGACGGAGAGCTTTCAATCATTGCCAGTCTTCAGGGAGTTGAAAATAAAAAAGTAAAATATTTACAAATTATTTCAACATTAGCCCCTATGAGTACCACATTCTCCTGAAACCGGCATACAAAGGACGTCTCAGCCGTTCCCACTTCGAATTTAATTTACCAACTCGTTAGATTTCTCCATTCTCGCAGAGCAAACATTGACCAAACGGATTTGGAAGCTCAGAATTGAACAAACGGATTTGGAAGCTCAGAATTGAGCAAATGGATTTGGAAGCTCAGAATTGAGCAAACGGATTTGGAAGCTCAGAATTGAACAAACGGATTTGGAAGCTCAGAATTGAACAAACGGATTTGGAAGCTGTACAGTCAAAATAGAGCAGTGCGTCCTGCCAAGTTCAATTCTGACTCTTCTGAGGAATTATGCCACCACTATCCAGTAAGAAAGGACGTCCACCAACCAGATGGGATGATTCAATCAGAGAAGTGGCAGGGGCAACATGGATGACAAGAGCACAAGGCAGAAGGGAATGGAGACTTTTCGATCTGCAAAATTGGAGAAATCCTAAACTTGAAACCACAGATCCATCCAGATGATCTAGTATCCATAAGCACTTTGTCTATATCTTGCTCTGTTTATTTTCTTTATTACAATAGATTTTATTTACTTCAAAGTTGTTTTTATTGTTAGTTTGAGTTAAAAAAAAAAAAAGAAGTTAGATTAGATATACAATAATCCACTTTTCAGAGGTTTAAAGCAAAAACTGTACAGAGCAGACAGAGCTACAGACACACTTGAATATCAACATGGGAAATTCTACTTGATAATTCATATGAACTTCACTTTTCAGAGGTTTAAAGCAAAAACTGTACAGAGCAGACAGAGCTACAGACACACTTGAATATCAACATGGGAAATTCTACTTGATATTTCATATGAACTTTTTTAACATAGGGATCTGGCATTTGTTTCTACAGTCAGGAGATGTTTTTCAGATGTAAAGTTTACAACAGAGTCGGGACAATACTACTTGGAATTAGAAATCTACCCCAAATAAAATTAATCCGTGGAGATAAACTTGTGTGTGGAGATTTTAAGAGAGTTCTTCTCTCTCACGAATAAATTTATCAGGAACATTTTGTGCTCGTTGCTGTGCTGTTCTGGTGAGAAGAACTTTTCTCTGGGTTTAATAAAATTGTTTGGAACTAAATGCCAGCAAAACTAGTGTTCAGTGCTAGTCTTCTCTCTCACGAATAAATTTATCAGGAACATTTTGTGCTCGTTGCTGTGCTGTTCTGGTGAGAAGAACTTTTCTCTGGGTTTAATTGTTTGGAACTAAACGCCAGCAAAACTAGTGTTTAGTACTAGGGATAGGGACTTGGATAGGGAGGTATTGAAATTTATGACTCCACAGTGTAATTAAACACGTGCGGGTATGCACCTCATGGATTCAGAAATTAGGCTGAAGTTGTGCTTTATTTACATTTGGTGCCATGCGTCCTGACTACTTTAATTTAGAGTTTTGACATACCTACCCACATATGTTTATACATAGTCAATATTCGCCTTATTATAACAAATGCTAAATTTCACATACAACGACCAACATTAAAAGGTGTAGCTATTTTCAATGGTATTATTGGAGAAAATTCCTCTAGTTTGTTCGTGTATACCTGCTAATTTGTTTAGATGTGCCTTAAACTTGAGTTCGAGCTTCCAGTCCTTCAGTGCTTTGGGATTTCGCTCTTGCGACCAAGGGTATTATGACTATGAGCTAAAGTTAGAAACCCTTTGATGTGCTAGTTCATAATTATAATGCAAAATTCTAAATCTAAATTTAAATTAAAATTTCAACTCTAAAATTCGTAATTAAAATGGAACAATTCACAACTCATCTATGTATGTATGTATGTACCTATTTTACCAATACTATAGGTTCCTAGATATGTATTACCTGAATACCTATACTCCAAATTGTAATCGTAGATTGTAGCTTTTTTCCAATTTTTTCAGAGTCAAATTTGATTGTTGAGATTTATGAGACGTCTAATAAATCTCACTTGTGTGTGGAGATTTTAAGAGAGTTCTTCTCTCTCACGAATAAATTTATCAGGAACATTTTGTGCTCGTTGCTGTGCTGTTCTGGCGAGAAGAACTTTTCTCTGGGTTTAATTGTTTGGAACTAAACGCCAGCAAAACTAGTGTTTAGTGCTAGGGACTTGGATAGGGAGGTATTGAAATTTATGACTCCACAGTCCACAGTGTAATTAAACACGTGCGGGTATGCACCTCATGGATTCAGAAATCAGGCTGAAGTTGTGCTTTTATTTACATTTGGTGTCATGCGTCCTGACTACTTAAATTTAGAGTTTTGACATACCTACCCACATATTATGTTTATACATAGTCAATATTCGCCTTATTATAACAAATGCTAAATTTCACATACAACGACCAACATTAAAAGGTGTAGCTGTTTTCAATGGTATTATTGGAGAAAATTCCTCTAGTTTGTTCGTGTATACCTGCTATTTTGTTTAGATGTGCCTTAAACTTGAGTTAGAGCTTCCAGTCCTTCAGAGCTTTGGGATTTTGGTCTTGCGCCCAAGGGTATTATGATTATGAGCTAAAGTTAGAAACCCTTTGATGTGCTAGTTCATAATTATAATGCAAAATTCTAAATCTAAATTTAAATTAAAATTTCAACTCTAAAATTTGTAATTAAAATGGAACAACTTACAACTCATCTATGTATGTATGTATGTACCCATTGTACCAATACTATAGGTACCTAGATATGTATTACCTAAATACCTATACTCCGAATTGTAATCGTAGATTGTAGCTTTTTTTTCCAATTTTTTTACTTTCTTTCAGTCAAATTTGATTGTTGAGATTTATGAGACGTCTAATCTTTGTGCTAGTTCATAATTATAATGCAAAATTCTAAATCTAAATTTAAATTAAAATTTCAACTCTAAAATTCGTAATTAAAATGGAACAACTTACAACTCATCTATGTATGTATGTACCCATTGTAGGTACCTACTACCTATGTATTACCTAAATACCTAACCAAAATTGTAATATTGCAGATTGTAGCTTTTTTCCATTTTTTTCAGAGTCAAATTTGATTGTTGAGATTTATGAGACATCTAATCTCATTATCCACGTGACTTGACTTTCAGCATTCTCTTCAATCTCTAGCTGCTATCTACCTAGCCTAATATATCCCGGGATCTAGAAGTCGTAGAAGAAAAAGAAAAATTCCGTTTGTCCTCATTTTTCCTGCTCTATGACTTTGAAACATCACCCAAGAAAGCGCAACTGATCTATTATCTAGTACCTACCTGACTTACCCTTCCAAAGGTATTTATAAGTTTATAGGAGGGGGAAACGATAAATCCTGTGAAAAAGGGGAAAGGGGAACTTCATCGACTTCTCACCACTTTTCTTCTCCCCCTCCCTCTCTCCCTCCCCCTCCCTCCTATCTTCCCCTCCCTCTCCTCATCCCCTATCTTATTATCGCCTCCTTCTCACCCTCTATCTTATTTTACCCTCCTCTCTCTTCTATCTCCTGTGCTGGCATGAATAGAAACTACCTAGTTATCAGCAACTTCACACAGGTGACCTTGTACTAAGCACAAGAAATGCATTTCCGGATGCAAAATAGGAGGAGGTTGAGGGGGCAGATGAGGGGGTGAAATGGATTTTTTCTTCTTTTTTTTCTACGTATACGTAGGAATGGGAAATAAGTTATATACTGGTAAAGTTGTGTTTAGTTTGGCTGAGGGACTTTAAACAGGGACTAGGGAGGATACCAGTCTGAAATTTGCCTTTGCTAAAGAAATAGCACATAGAGCTTGAGTGCGAAGCTGCGAAGGGGAACTTCATTGTGTGAGGGAAGGTTGGACACCTATAGCTAGGGCTGATTGAGAGGCTGACAAAAAATGTCGGTTCCGTCTGAACACAGTAAAAGACGAGGAAGTAGAAGAAGAGTGTGGTAAAAACGAAGACCTTATCATATTGTACGAGTAGCTACTTCAACAGAAACTGGAAGAAATACCAGAATCAGATATGAGGAGAGAGAAGTTAGCACTCAACAACTGCCGTATATTTTTCGACAGTCCTCATCGTTTTGAGGAAATTTTAGACAGCAAGAAACTCAAATGTGAAGTTCTGGTCATCTTTCCTCACACAAGCCATGTCAAAATAATGTGAGGTGCCAACTTCACTCTATATAGCACCTAATATATTTGTCGTAATTTTGGGACACTGCCTTAGGTATAATATTGCTTAGACTAGTACAAGGTCCAAGATAGAAACCAATTGTTCTTCTTTTTTAAACACCAAAATTTGTAGTTTGAGCATTTCATAAAAATGTTAGTCCGCGTAGTGGTGGCCTCACTGGGAGAATGGAGTCTAACATAAAATTTATATTAATTTTTTTTTTTTTGGAGGTTGGGGGGCGGGGGGTTTTTTTTTTTTTTTTTTTTTTTTTTTCGTTCCATTTAATATGCAAAATAGTTATAAACTTATAAATTATCTGCAGTGAAGCCTTTCTATAGCTTCGTGGGTATTTGCCACCTAACAGAACCTCTCGAAAGACACACCCAATTAAAGTGACTCTCTTATAAGAGAGAGAGAGAGAGAGTCAGAGAGAGACAGAGAGAGAAAGAAAAAGAAAGGCATGTGGAGAAATGTTTTTAATAGCACGAACAATAAAGTTTAACCAACAACAAAAAAAGGAGATTTTCTATCTACCTACCTAACTAATTTGAACAATTATGTACCTATGTAGGTAGGTATAGGTACCTAATTGACCGAACGAAGTTAAGGTCTATGTTTTAACTCGACCGTTTTGCATTTGGTTTAGATGTCTGTCTGTATGTTCCGCTGTAACTCCCGATTGCCTGGTCTGATTTTGATGAAATTTTGATGGTACACATCTTCATCAAATCAAGGCACGTCGCTGATTGAAATTTAGGGCCCCAAAGTTGAACGGGGCCCCCGTTACGATCTTTCAAAACTTTACGATCCCCCAATACAGGGAAGTCAAGATGGTAAACTCCTGACAATCTATTGTTCTGTTTTCAAAGGTTCAAAATGAACCAAAGGCAAATCTTTTGTTTCGTTTAAAAGGTTCAAAATCAAAAATTCTTTAATTTTATTTTTTTAATTTAGAGTGATTGACAGGTTTTATAATAGTGTCACCTCTTTTTTATTAGATAGAGGTACCTACCTACATAAGACGTGTAGATAGTTTTATTTATTTTCTGTTTTGATACATAATTATGTATTACGTAGGGTTACCCATTCATACGTAGGATTACCAAGAAGACATTTTTTCGAAGCAGGACATTTTTCTAAATCCTAAATTTGTCCAAAATTCAAATAGGTACCTACCAAGTTGTTTGGAAGCTCAGAACTGAACAAACGGATTTATTGAGCAAACGGATTTGGAAGCTCAGAATTGAGCAAACGGATTTGGAAGCTCAGAATTGAGCAAACGGATTCGCAAGCTCAGATTTGAACAAACGGATTTGGAAGCTCAGAATTGAGCAAACGGATTTGGAAGCTCAAAATTGAACAAACGGATTTGGAAGCTCAGAATTGAAAAAACGGATTTGGAAGCTCAGAATGGAACATTTGAGAATCCTGATAATTTTTCCTCTGTAATCCTCATTTGATGACTGGAAAACCTCTGTTTTTGTAGAGGAATTATGCCAAATTATAGTGTTTTATTCCAAAGTTAATGCAAGAAAAGCAATCTCGATTTCCAGCGAAAATGCTACGAAAAGGACAAAACCGTATTTCCTCGCATATAAAATGGACATGAACGGGTTACACTTGTCGTTCATAAAATAAACTTCATCTAGATTCTAGCCCCCTCATCTCAATGTTAAGAACCTACTCTAGGGACAACATACATATTCAAGTGGGGGTAAGCGATAACGCAAGGTTGCGTGTGAGTGGAAATAATGGTAATTTAGAGACGGGATTTTTTTTCTCCCCCTCCTACAACAAGTTGAGTACAGGAACTTCTCGCGCAGAGTACCCGTGTCCCGTGTATGTTAGGTTCAAATCTATAATAGCTACTTATGTACGAAGTAGATTTTTCCCTTCTTCTCTCCAGAGGAAACGGAAAACCCAAGGTCCGGAAATTTGAATCCACTCCCATATATTTCTATTTGACTTCTGGAGTTCTCATTTCCTTCCAAGGAACGTGTATTTTCTTCTCAATGTGTGTGTGGGTTGGATTGTGTGATATGCATTAGAATACTACTCCCACACTGAGGAAAAAATTGGTGATAGAGTGCCACAAGTTAGGGTGAAAGAACTCTAGTATTGGGTTATTTCCCCTGATTTAGGTTGTTGCAATGCTATTATACTAGTGTTTTTAAAAATCCCCCCGGACGCCGGACAAACATGTAAAAACCCGGACATGTCCGGGAAAACCCGGACGTCTGGAAACCCTAGTTGCAATGCTATACTAGAGTGTTCAGCTTTCCGCCATAGATTTCGATATTAATGTTACGGACCCCCTCCCCACCCCCTTCGATTTTAATGACTTTACTTTTTTCCTTTACTGTAAGTCAGGCAAGGAGAAGAAGAACCAGAAAAAGGCTATGATGAAGACGAAAAAGAACCAGATCGAGGAGAAAAAGAAGAAGAAAAGGAAAGTGACTGGACTTTTAGCGATAAAAAACATCGCCCAGTATTGATAATAAATGGAGCAGTTGCAAATGGGTAAAAATTTTAAATAAATGGTCGATTCCTATGTTTGTAAAAACTTGGGAAAAATCCAAATCTGAGGTCAAAACTCCAAAAAATAACTATAAAAGGTCGAAAATACAATTTTTATTTTCCGTTCTAATGAAAGAGTTGAACACTGTGACGTCAGACTTTACGCAGTTGTTTTTTTTTTTTNNAAAAAAAAAAAAAGAGAAGAGAAAGGAAGAAAGAGAGAGAGAGAGAGAGAGAGAGAGAGAGAGAGAGAGAAGTAGAAAAACTTTTTTCTCCAGTAAATTTCGGAGAAATTGAAGTACAATGAGTTGTTACTAATTTAATTTGCTACTTTCTTTCTCCTCTTGTATCCACTACAAGTTCTTTTCTTATTTCCACAATCTGTGTGTGTGTGTATTTAGGTTTCTCCATTTTATTTCTCAAGCATCTCACTCCACTTGTATTTCTACAACATGTTCGAGTAGGTTATACCTATTTTGTTTCTCCGTTATATTTTATATTGGAACAGAGGGAGTTTCCATCAGAGATGAAATCACTGCAGTCCCACAGGCCTGATATTATATCATTAGTACCTATAATGTAGGTATGTGGTTACTGTCAACCGTGAGGCTTTTCCTTAGGTCCGTCGGAACGTTTGTGGCTGGTCTTATACAGCCCATCAACACTTGTATTGTTCTGAAAAGATTACCTAGATCTACTAAAACAGTCATTTCTCTTTCCTCCTTCTCCTCCTCCTCCTCCTCCTCCTCCTCTCTCTCTCTCTCTCTTTCTCTGTGTGTGTGTGTCTCTGTCTTTAGTTTATCATGACAGTCTTATTACTTTCTATGTATTTTTGTCATTTGGTTCAATCTATCAGACTATACTGACCTTATTCATTCCAGCATGCGTTAGAAGCTGGAAATCAATCTAGTTGCCCTAATAACATATGAACCATACATGATATAAAATATCATTATCTATATACATATACCTACATTAACATTACCTACCTAAAATATTTTTTTCTGTTCCATTTCATTTTCATCCCCAGGCATTCAGGCTTTTTTATCCCCAACAGGTATGGTAGGTACATTTGTCTTCTTCTTCTTCTTCTTCTTCTTCTTCTTCTTCTTCTTCTTCTTCTTCTTCTTTTAATATTATCATTAGTACCTATAATGTAGGTAGCTAGGTATGTGGTTACTGTCAACTGTGAGGCTTTTCCTTAGGTCCGTCGGAACGTTTATGGCTGGTCTTATACAGCACATCAACACTTGTATTGTTCTGAAAAGATTACCTAGATCTACTAAAACAGTCATTTTTCTATCCTCCTCCTTCTCCTCCTCCTCTCTCTCTCTCTTTCTCTCTGTGTGTGTGTCTCTGTCTTTAGTTTAACATGACAGTCTTATTACTTTCTATGTATTTTTGTCATTTGGTTCAATCTATCAGACTATACTGATCTTATTCATTCCAGCATGCGTTAGAAGCTGGAAATCAATCTAGATGCCCTAATAACACATATGAATCATACATAATATTTTTTTTTTTTTTTTTTTTTTTTTCAAAAAATTAAATTTTT
>NW_007380227.1:0-28081 GCF_000475195.1 Diaphorina citri | reverse complement strand
TAGATAACACTTCAGTCGATCATTTAAGACCGGTTTTAGCGTCACCTATGTTAAGCTACGCCGAGAAAGGCCAATAAGAGGAAACATTATATTGGGAATAAAGGGAGAACGGGCTCTAGTCTTGATTTTAAGTCATTACATGAAAGTAAAATCAAAAAATCAAATCAAGAATGATAATAAACTGAATATTAAACAAATTGGGTTGGTACAAAGGTATTCTTTCACCACGATCGAATAAACTACGGGCCAAAAATTCCCGGAGGGACGGGCCCAGCTTGTTTAAATTTATTTCATCTATCTTAACCATTTATGTAGTTCCATACCTAAGTTACTTTTTTACTTTTTTTTACACAATAATTACCTATACCTAATTACCTACAGGAATGCATGTAAAAATGTCTCGTTTTCTACTTGTGAGATCTGTTAATTTTATAAATTTTATTGTATTAGTGCTATTTAATATATATTTAAACTCTCTATTGGAATTACTTTAACTAAGAGTATTATCTATGTTGTACACGAAGACTACGATTTTACACCGAAACAGGGGTCCAATAAAGGGCCACTTTTTGTCGGCCCTGGTTTCTAGAGAGGCCTAAAGTGCCAAGGATGTTTGTTCTTCATACTCAACAGCGCAACAGAAAGCACTTGTGTCTTAGTTCGTAATTTCGCATGAATACTTGAAATTTGCTTACGTCCTTTGACTGTTGATGAGCTTTTAATTTTTACTAGTTCATTGAATCCTTACCTTTGACATCCACTAGAAAATTTAAAAGAAGTTATAGGACAGGTACACTAACTTTACTAATGGTTGGGGCCAGTACTAGAGTTTAAACTCGGTTTGAGCTTTTAGCTCAAAAGTTCAATAAACAGTGAAGAACGTGTCAAAAAACTGAAAATTATCTAACTTTAAAATATCTACCGTAGAACAAAGTCTAAGAATACCTAATAGATTGAGAACTAGGAACCTTACTCTAAGCTCATAAATTAACACTAGATACTACTACAGGTACACAGGTATTTATGTAGGTACATTATAGGTATTTATCTAGGTACAACAAGTGTACTGGAACCTAGGTAATGTAAGTTTCAATACACCTGTTTTTATCTGTTCAGAATCTACAGAAAAGAACCTTACAAGTTACTGGGAACTTGTGATAAGCTGCTGGCTTTGATCTGATAGATAACAGTAGGAATATGAGTATACCTACCTACCTAGATATAGGTGAGTAATATTCCTGTATTAAAACCTTGGCCATGTATAGGGTGGGTGCAAAAATTGTACGAGAACGGGATAGGTACCTACAGGCCAGCGCTAAATTTTAAATGTTTAATTGGTCCCCAAAGAATACAAGCGGAAAAAACGTCAACTAACTTTTTTAGACCAACTCGAAAAAAAGTGGGGGGGATGGGGGGAGGGGATATTATACTCCTCCCCCTCCTATTATAATTTTTGAGTGTCAAATTAACAAGGGACAGAGCGATGTATCAAAAAATGTCCACCCCCTTCCCCCAAGAGCTTTGAAAGGGCGTAAAAGAGAACCCTATATGATACAGAGTGTGGTTTTTGGGATTTCGGTGGTTCGGATTTTGGTCTCGTCATTGGAAAGCTCCGAGTTAGCGCCCACTTCTAAAAATGAGAATTTATCTCATAGTTTCCTGAATCCCAATGTGGGGTCGAGTGGATTGGAAAACATGGCATGCCTTCAGGCACACCCTATTTGTTAAGGATCTACATAGGTTTACCTAGCCCTTAGGATCGACTCAGTTTAGAGGAAACATTTCCTGATGAAATTTGCAATAGTTGGGAATACCTATAGTGAAATTTGCAATAGTCCACCTATAGTTGGGAAGAAAGATTTAGACACTGATACTCATGAAATTTGTAAGTCCACCTTGTCAAACGCATCACCCCTGAAGTTGACTATAATGTTGATATTATGTGAGGTATCTGAGTGGAGCGAAAACTGGTAACTTTTTTTCGGTGCACCCGCCACATCCATTCTACATTCCCTGATCCGGAGATAGCTACTAAACAATAATAAACAAAGCTCTTGAACTTTTTTTTTTTTCAAATGTACAATTTGATTAAAAAAATTCATTTTCCTACCTCCTAGGTTGGAAAAAAATGTGGTGAGAATTGAACAATATATTTGCTCGTTGAATATATACCCCCGTTTCAACCCCCTCCGTCCCTATACCTACCGTAATAACCCTGTATACCGTGTGACATTGGTGTCTTCGGTGGGTTACCAGTGGTTAAGTAAAGTGTGATAGTCGCCCAGAAAAAGGGCAACCCACGGGCACGGGGCCCCACAAACCAGAAGAAGATTCCGTATAAACTTGACCCATATTTTGGAGTTGTTTGCCCCTATATACCCTACACCTAAGCCCCAAACTGGGCTTCTGGAGTACGGACAACTAGAGGAAAAATTGCTAGAGTAAGAACGCTCTTACCAGCCTAGTTAGCTTGGTTGGTAGCGCGTCTGCCTTGTAAGCGCTAGGCCATGGATTGGATTCCCGCCCGGGGCGGATTTTATCCTGAACTGATGATTTTCGTTCTCAAAACGGCTGGCTTTCTCCTATCCCGTCTTTCTTCTCTCTTCGATTTCGGGACGATGACCGTAGCGGTTACAGTTTCCTCTATCAAAGCTTTTTTTTAAGAACACACTGAATTTTCACCCTGTAGAAAAGAAATGTACAGCGTGTGTTAAACAGTACACACGATAGCTCGCCTGTGTTTATGTTTTGTTGATTAAAAAAACTGTATCTATTATACACATGGTGAGGTGTTATTCCATGTGTATTCCATATAATATATGTTGTACTCCATATAATATGTTGTAAAAAAAAAGTGTTTAAAACAATATGTGGAAATATAAAAAATGTGGAGGGAGAGATGGGGAGGGGAGCAGGCAGATATATTGCGAAACTCCCGAAGCAGAGGGAATTTATTTTGCGAATTAAAACCTACCCGAGGGAGGGAGCAGAAAAGAGGGAGTTGTGCTTTTATGCAGTACCTATCTAGGATTCTAGGACAAAGGAAGAAAATGCCTCTGCAAAGAAACTTTCAGTTTGGAATTGTTTAGAAATTCAGAAAATACCTTCAAAACATTGAAATAGGTAATCATACAAAAAATAAACAGAAAAAAGTTATAATTAAAGTGACAATAAATAAAAACGTCTTTTTCACATGTTCTGACTTTCTCCCGCCCATTTTTTTTTTTTTTTTTTTTTTTTTATCTAATTTTTTTTTTTTTTTTTTTTTAAGCTTCCCATTTTATTGTTACTTTAATAAAGTGAAAATATCTGACCCCCAATTAAAAACTAACGATTTTTTTTCCATAAGGCTTGAGGTAACTGATGCCATGGTTGAAAATAGCCTGACAAAAAGGGGCTTTTTTTCAAAGTCAAGAGGTTCTTTTTTTACAATATTAAAAATAAAAGATAAAAAAAGAAACCCAAGATGTGTTTTATAGATCTTTTTTTTTCCCCTTTTTCTTTTTTTTTTTTTTTTTTTTTTTTTTTTTTTGCCTCTCATGAAACATAGTGGTCTTTTTTGTACATAAATAAAGCTAAAGCCAATCTGATTATGAACATAAGAATTTTAGTCTTAATATCTACATAGGTACCTATAGAATTTTTAAACCAAAAACTGCAAAAAGAAGGTTCATTCAATAGGATTACATCTTTTTAAACTCAATTTCCTCTATTTTTCCAACACCTTATAGCTATAGGTAAATACTTAAACAACAGAGAAATACAGAATCTATTTGCTTTACAGTAGTCATCTTCACAGAAAATAAATAATTAGTCTGGCTAGGGGACGTTAAACAGAGAGTAGACTATTAGCGTCTGGCTGTGGGACTATAAACAGGGAGGAGAACAGCTAACCCTAACCAGCCTAGCTAGCTGGCAGTTCTTCAAAGGGTTCTCTCTGCTTCTAAAGACCAAGCACAAGTCCTCACGATGGTTGACTGCGGTTCAGGACGAGCCAACCAATTTAACATGGCTAGAGCTAGAGACCATCACCCCGGTGTATAGCAGATACAAAAAGATATCTTTTCTTTATTCTGCTATTGCCATTCGGCGAAAGCTAAACCGCTAAAACAACAACAACAACAACAACAACAACAGAAAATAAATAACATAATGAAGCGTTACTGCCATACAAGGAAAGATGGCTCTAAGTGGAAACTACTAGATAGCTAAGCTCATCATGGAATTCTGAGTAAAAATATTCCACGAAGAATCAGATATGACCATTTATTATCAAATATGGTCATATGTATTATCAAAATACGGCCGTATATTATCAAATATGGATAGTCACTTAGATGGAGACAGGAAAAAGTGTAGTTTTACACGTATGGATAATCTGTGTAGATCCCAATAAGCCTAAATCTAGATTCCAGAAGTTTGTGAGGAAATGACCAAATTGATCACCAAAAGAAGGAATCCATTCCCGGTTGCTGCTTCGTCGTGTTGACACGTCCGATTTTTCGCTGTGTTTCTTTCTATATTTTCGGTGGAAAAAGTGCCTAATTTAATCTGAATTTTTGCATAGTGACTCCTTATAGTGTGCTGGTTGGTTCGTGAGTACGAAACTGCAGTAAAATGCAGTAATTGATAGACTTTTTACTGTTTTTCTAGTTTGCATTCCAGTGTATCTTTTTTCTTTTCCGTAGGTTGCCATGGCAACACCTTTGTTATCCCATCTGTAGACATTCTAGTTTTCTTCCTTGTTTATAACTTTGTTTACTCTCTTTACCTCTGGTTGTCAATAGCGACAACTGTTAATTACTGGTTACTTATTATTGTAATTATCTCTTTATTTATCTCTTGATTTCTAGTATCGTAACACTTTCAGAGTTCCGTGTTTTTCCTAGCATCACACCATGTTATTTCAAAATATTTTGTGTTTTGTCGCTCGGTGTTTTTACACCAAGTGTTTGTGAAGCCCTAGTGTTTCACATATCTACCAATCTCTTCATTACTTATTATTGTAATTATCTCTTTATTTATCTCTTGATTTCTAGTATCGTAACACTTTCAGAGTTCCGTGTTTTTCCTAGCATCACCATGTTATTTCAAAATATTTTGTGTTTTGTCGCTCGGTGTTTTTAACACCAAGTGTTTGTGAAGCCCTAGTGTTTTACATATTCACCAATCTCTTCCTTCCAGTTACCTTTACCACATCTCCAGTTAAACCTTTACACTTTATTTTCAGCCTTATCTAAATACCTACAATCACCATGTCCTTTTCCAAAGCGTTAAAAAACTCTCTTCCAATTCCAACCAATTCTCGTATCTCTTACGTCCCTAGGAACAATTTCAACAGAAATATGGGTCATCCTTCTGCTCCGAAGGTAGACAGCCTGTATTTGCCCAAGAAATGTGGGTTTTCCCTCCCATTCGATCCTGATATCCCTATGGATAAATACCTGTGCGCCGTTGGTGATTTGGTCATTCTCGTATCTCTTACGTCCCTAGGAACAATTTCAACAGAAATATGGGTCATCCTTCTGCTCCGAAGGTAGACAGCCTGTATTTGCCGAAGAAATGTGGGTTCTCCCTCCCATTCGATCCTGATATCCCTATGGATAAATACTTGTGCGCCGTTGGTGATTTGGTGGGCGATGATAAAATGGTTTTTGCCGGCAAAAACAACGACATTGTAAAATTTTACCTTTCCAGCGAGGCTGATGTCACTAAACTCTACGATAACCACCCTCAAATTGTTATCGATACCAAACCTCTTTTTGTGAAGAAACTCGTGGACAATGGGCACAAGATTTTCTTGTGCAATGTTGAGCCAGGTGTTCCCGACTCGACTCTCATCACTGAACTTTCCAAATACACTAAGGTCCTCTCTCCTATGAAGTTTGTTAATCTTGGTTCCCGGAACGAGCGCTTCTCCCACCTGATTGGTTTCAGACGTACCGTGCTCGTTGAAACCATTGAAGACCTGCCGCCTTCTTTCAATTTGTACTATGAAGACACCAACTATAAGATATTTGTAGTAATCGATAAGGTCAAGTGTTTTAGCTGTAACGCGGAGGGCCACCTGAGTATGAACTGCCCTGTCAAAGGCGCTTCTGTCCAAGATCGCCTTGACCCCACTCAAATTGGGAACCGCGTTCCCCCTCCTAGGAACGACGCCATCATTAGCGCTTTCTTGCCAAACTTTGAGAGTAAAACTCCGACCACTGCCGTCACACCCCTCCCTTATGCGTCCTTCAGCTCTAATAATGTCCAACCCGTTATTACACCTACTGAATGTAAAACAAACGAAAATCAAGTATTAGACGCTGTCGACTCCGATAATCTAACTCAGTCCCAGTCCCAGGTCCCTATTACAACTGTCGCCACAGAGGCCGTTATTGAAAACGTATCGACACCTCAGGCTAAGGAATATGTTCCCGCGCCAGTCATCCCCATGGAGACAAATCAGGACATCTGCAAGAAACGCGCCCACACTCAATCTCCTCCTCCTATTAATAACGACAAGAAACCTTGTGTGTCATCTAAGAGTGAGCTACAGTGTTTGGTTCCTGTCATAGAAAAGGTTGAACCCTCAATTGACGCTTCAGTTTTTATAAATTTGGTCCAAGATCTTAAGAATTCCAAGAAAAAGCTTGACATCATCAAAGTTGACTACGATATGGAACCCAGTGTAGTAACTTCAGTCCTCTTAAAGGTTGTTTTGGATGAGTCTATCCCCATTGAGACCAGGATTAAAAATCGACTGAAGAACTTGCGAAAAGCTCTTCTTACCCAGTTAAACCCTGAGTCGGGTACCGTCAACCCAACTGTGTCTAATTCGAACCAAGTTCCAATTGTCAGTGGCCAAGAACCTTCCTTCTCGGACTCTGACAATGATCTATCACAAAATTGATAAACATTCCCCCCTCCCTTCCCTCTCTTTCTCTCCCTTTTCTTCTCCCCTTCGTTCTTTTTCTCTCCCTTTTCCCTTCATTATCCTTTACTCGTTTTTTTCGTTACCTATCGCTTTAAAATTGACTACGATATGGAACCCAGTGTAGTAACTTCAGTCCTCTTAAAGGTTGTTTTGGATGAGTCTATCCCCATTGAGACCAGAATTAAAAATCGGCTGAAGAACTTGCGAAAAGCTCTTCTTACCCAGTTAAACCCTGAGTCGGGTACCGTCAACCCAACTGTATCAAATTCGAACCAAGTTCCAATTGTCAGTGGTCAAGAACCTTCCTTCTCGGACTCTGACAATGATCTATCACAAAATTGATAAACATTCCCCCCTCCCTCCCTTCCTTCTTTCTCTCTCCCCTTTATTCTCCCCTTCCTTCTTTTTCTCTCCCCTTTACTCTCCCCTTCCTTCTTTTTCTCTCCCTTTTCTACCTATCGCTCCGTTGCACCAAGGTTACCTCCTCTTATCTTCCTCAGGTAGGTAGATATGTAAAAAAAAAAAAATACTTAAAAAAAAAAAAAAAAAAAAAATACTTAAAAAAAAAAAAAAAAAAAAAAAACAGCGAAATAAAAAGAAACATTAAAAAAAAGTTGAAAAAAATAAATAAATAAATAAATAATAATGGTACTTATCAACCACCAAACCTATTCTGTACTACAAGATGTGTCAAGCCTTTATTATGCACCTACCTACACGCCCGCAAGTTCCAAGCCCTTTTGCAAATCTTCTCCCTTACTTCCTTGTCTACATGTTCTCGAACCAGTGTTACAAAGGCCATCTAATTCTAACATCCTGGTTAGTTGTTCAACCCACCTTGAAGAAGCTCATATAACAAGAACATCAAAACTTAAGTATGCTGTGCGCACTCTTGTAAGCCAGTTTCGTAAATACATACCTATGTACGTGCTTCCATGATTTCCAATGTCTGTGATATCCTGTTCCCCCATCTTAGCAACCTGCCAATCCTCATCTTATATCAACCAATGCCTAATATCCCATTCGTCATTCCTGAACTAAATCAATGTGCTCTTCCTCTAATCTACACCCCGAGCACAATAGTTACCTATACCTACACGTAACAACCAAGAACTGTCCTCATGCTCATGGCTGCACTTTAATCAAATGGACAAATTACGCGTACTTATATCGCGGTTCCAAGCCCCTGATTTCCTTACCACCCTTTACTGGGCAAACGTACGCGCCTGTGTCATCACTGCCAGCTCCACATACCTACCTGCATGCTTTATAACGGGTGCGCTAGTACATTTGAGGTTAACAAGGAGATTTTGAATTCTCTGAAAGCGAAAAATCAGTCGCGACTGGGCATTAATTTTTGGCATACGTATGGGAGTTAAAGTAATTAAAAGATCTTTGTAAATTGCAATTCAAAAACCCTGAAATGCAGGTAAACCATCAGCAGTTTTCAGTTCGAGCATTTAACTATGATAGAATTATTAGTTTATTTTAAATAATATCTCTACTTCTAATTCCTACAAGCTATATTTTCACAAATAAATGAGGGATTTCTCCCGAAGAAAAGCTCCTTCTTTATACACCACTGCTCAAATTATTATTTTTATTAAAACTGCATGTAATGTACTTGTATTCCGAAGTTAATGACTTTTTCTTCATTTATTAATATTTTTCATTTTATGTTATTGAAGTTATTGTAGTTAAATATTGTTTCTTTATGGACTTCTTGGTAACAGCTAACAGCCTTGTTCGTTTTTATGTTTATTGTTCTGAAAGGTAGCCGGTATTGAGGTTTTTAAATTCACAATTAATATCTCATGACTAATGATGCTCTTGAAGAAGGAATACTTCTTTCGAATAACTTTAAAATGAACATCTTCTTACAAGCAAATAATTCTCAAGTAGCCCAGAGTTGTTTGCATAACCTGTTAATGAAGAAATTGTGTAACGGGTGCGCTACATCCAAAAAGCTTTTGACGTCACCTGGCGGCTCAAGATTATAAAGACCCTCGAAAGCTTCGGCATCAATGGATTCATGCTAAAGTATTTGCACAACTTTTTAAACAGTAGGAAGATATCTGTAAAATGCAATGGGCTAGTTTCTGACAAATTTGACCTCCAAAACGGGATTGTACAGGGATCGTCGTTGAGTCCTCTGTTATTTATAGTGTTCATGAACGACATTTTTGACATCATCAAGCCGCCCTTAAAACGCACTTTATTCATCGACGACCTTTTGATCATCGCGAGGGGCAAAAACATGGATATTGTCCTGGACCGCTTCCAACGTACCTTGGATGATGTTCATAAATGGTCTGAAATGAATGGAGTCACCTTTTCTACAGACCCAGGGAAATCTGTTTGTATCGATTTTCACAGATTAAGAAAAACAGTCACACCAATGTTAACCCTCAACGGCGCCCAGTTAAAATTCGCCTTTAGCACCAAATTTCTCGGCTTACAATGGGACGCTAAAATGAACTGGTCGCTACATGTTGAGTACATCAAAAAGCGCGCCTTGAACTCCCTCAACGCCCTTAAAATGGTCTCTAATAAAAAGTGGGGTGTTAGAAGAGAAACCTTGTTGAACTTTTACAAATCGTTCATACTCCCTATATTTGACTATGGCTCGATCGTCTATGGATCTGCCAAAAACCATTTACTTTCTAAGCTCAATACAATCCATCATACTGGCATCAGGATAGCAACCGGAGCCCTTAGAACAAGCCCTGTAGTTAGCCTTTATGTCGATTCCGGCATTCCCCCGCTCACTCTCAGAAGGTCCAAACTTCTGATGAACTACATCGCCAAAATAGGAGCCTCCCCTTTCAACCCTGTTCATAATGTTCTCTTTAGCCAAAATATGTCTTCCTTCAAATATACCATCAAGAACCTTACAAGTTACTGGGAACTTGTGATAAGCTGCTGGCTTTGATCTGATAGATAACAGTAGGAATATGAGTATACCTACCTAGTACCTAGATATAGGTGAGTAATATTCCTGTATTAAAACCTTGGCCATTTATAGGGTGGGTGCGAAAATTGTACGAGAACGGGATAGGTACCTTACTAAGTAGATATAGGTGAGTAATATTCCTGTATTAAAACCTTGGCCATTTATAGGGTGGGTGCAAAAATTGTACGTGAACGGGATAGGTACCTATCTAAGTAGATATAGGTGAGTAATATTCCTGTATTAAAACCTTGGCCATTTATAGGGTGGCGAAAAAATTGTGGGAGAAAGAGGTTGAAGTTCCTTTTTGATTGCTTTTAATTTTTTTTACACAAGTTGATAAATTTTGTGAGAAGATCTCATAAAATACACACTTTGCAAACCTGAATTTAGCTAGCTTAGTTAGCTTGGAAGGTAGCACGTTTGCCTTGTAAGCGCTAGGTCGCGGGTTCAATACCCGCCCGGGGTGAATTTCATCCTAAACAGATAAGGTTTGCTCTTGGAACGGCTGGCTTTCTTCTATACTGTCCTCTTTCTCTCTTCGATTGCGGAACGATAAAACCTTAGTAGTTACTGTTCCCTCTATGGTTTTTTTTTAGCTATTTTTTAACACCTCAGTAACAAGCTAAGTAACTATATCTAGGTAGGCACTCCCTTACTCATATTATTGTATTTATTACTATTGTAACATTGTACCTACTGTTAAAAAATTATGAATAAATAAAGCACTAATGCACTATTAATACTAATACTAATACCTCATATTTATAAACTTCTTCAATATTTTGAAACACCCCGTTTTCAAGATATATTCAACCATCATCGCCTCGATCGAAAGATCAAGCGAATCCAATTAATTTTATCTCCAATGCGTATCTGACATGAGATGCTTCACGCCTCTGACTTGAGATGCGTAACTGCGTAAACGCTCGATGCGTAAATTTAATCCTTAGAAGAACCAAAAATTAATCTCAATATTAGAACCTAACTAATAAGTTTCCAGATTTCCCAGCAATTTATGCAATTATTGATAGATTGATTTTAAATTGATTATTATCTATTAATAGGTTTCCTTCTGAAGATAAAATTTAAGAAGGTGATTTCACACGAAATTTTGGATCTTGTTATGGATGGTCTTCCAGGGGAATTATTAAGGAGATTACTTAAAACTAGAATAAAATATACCCTGTTTTTACTGCTAGAATGAGATTGAAAACACCCTTAACTGCCAGAATGAGACCCAAGGAGCCTCAATTTCCCCTCGGAAAGAAAATACAATGTAAAGCATATTGCATACACAGAATTTTACCAGGCGGTTACAAAGGCCGGGACTGGTCAGGTTTATGACAGTGTTTGTTGGTAATTTCAGTAGCCCTTGCTACTGAAAGCAAGATGCCGTCTCGGGGTTGGATGGTCTTCCAACCAAACCATCAAGTTAAGAAACGTGGAGCTTGGTTTACGTGTGGATGAGTACAATACAAGAGAGTCTAGGGTCGATGAGGCTTGGAAGTCAGTTACTAAAAGACAGTTTTTTTTCTAATACCTACACACATATTTAGGTAGGTAATTCAGTAGGTATCATTTATGAAAATATTAACACACACTACCCCTACTGAGCACACGGAAACATTCACAAATACAAATTTCATACCTACGAGTACAAGTATTATGTTCTTGGGGAACTTTTGCTGAATTGGAAATGCTAACATACAAGCAATTATTCAACACCGGTAATAAATCACCGCAGACATATCACACCGACATCGCAATCATCTTTCCTGATACACTGAGCCCATGTGATCGTATCACTTTCTGGTATCGTGTATCAAACACATAGGATATTTTCCAGGGGTGGTCGAAGGGTTAGTTTAATCAGATTTGAACCATATGTCGCCAAAAATGGGCCATAGGACTTCAAACACATAGGACATTGGCCAGGGGTGGTCAATGGGATTTTGATTTAGTCAGATTTTGAAAGATATTTCGCAAAAAATGGGCCATATTGGGGTCATATTTTGCCAGCGAGCGCCGAAATTGGGATGGTTTGAAAGTTTCATTCGAGTTACTCTGTTTTTAAAAGAGATCTGTACTATGGATGACCGTCTAGCAAAGGGATTTTCAACTTTGTTGAGTGTAGGGGGGGTGAGAGTCGTTTTTTTTTCTTCAGGGGCTACCGGAAGCCGCTTTAAAATTTCTTACAAAAAGTGTCGTTTTTTTTTTTTTTTCCTCAGGGGCTACCGGAGGCCGCTTTAAAATTTCTTACAAAAGTGGAAAATCCCTGGTCTAAAAGTCTCTTAATTATACCTATGATGGAAAGAGCAATATTGTAGACTATAATTAGGCTCGTTCTCTATTCTTTGATAAATTTGAAAAAAGTCCAGAAGAAAAGCAGATCAGCTGACCGTTTTAGCCTCAGCAGACATAAGTGTCCTTTCAGATATACCTGTTTATTGGGTACCATCCCTGTATTAGGGCCCTCTACCCTGGCTATTACACAATGTGACATTTATCATTAATTGAGGCCCATTAATCTTGTTGAGTGACCAAACTTATATTTTTCGATTTGTCATTTTAGTTTTTATTGTTTTAGGCAGGTGTATTAGGGCCCTCTACCCTGGCTATTACACAATGTGACATTTATCATTAATTGAGGCCCATTAATCTTGTTGAGTGGCCAAACTTATTTTTTCCATTTGTCATTTTAGTTTTTATTGTTTTAGGCAGGTATTTACATGAATTCCAGAGCATCAGTTATTTATTACTAACCTTGCGAGGTATTAAGCATTTCTCGACGTTGCTTAACTTCAGTGATCTGTCGGATATTGGATTGTACTTACGGATGATGAATTGCGCTCCCAGAACAATAAAAACCACATGTCTCGAAGACAGATTGTAGCATGCTACAAGACAGATTATAGCCTGCTTTGGAGACGATATGTATCAAATTCTTTCCACTTTTGTTTTCAAGGATGTTATGTTTAATCTGAATATTCTTTATAGGTTCTGGGAATTAACTGAAAGTAGGTATCATTTTTATTTTATTTATTTAATTGTGATTCTGAACTGTTCTAATTGTCAAAGTAAAAGAGACGTTTCAGTCTTATCATTATCAGTATGGCAGTGTAAATAAGGTCATACAAATTTGAAACTCTAGGCCCAAAAAAATGAATTCTGAAATGCATTGCAGTTAAATAAGTTTTGTACCATTATTCTATCGACTCAAAGTTGTTTTATTGTGAAAGGATTCCATTTTTAATAGCTTTTCTTTTTTCACCCATTTCTTTTTCCCCCATTTCCAAGCGCAAGGCGAGGTTAACGCCGGAGGCGTTTTCTACCAGCTAACCCTTAGAGCTCCATTATTATGTGGTCAAAATCTCAAATAAATGAGGATAAACGAGCGTCTTGACCACTAGGTACGCTACCGAGGCAGGTACCACTACGCTACCGATCTTTAAACTCTCTATTGGAATTACTTAAACTAAGAGTATCTTTGTTGTAATACAATACGTTGTAGGTACACTAAGGGTACGATCTTACACCGAAACATCGGTCCAATAGGGGGCCACTTTTTGTCGGCCCTGGTTTCTAGAGAGGCCTAAGTGCCAAGGATGTTCTTCATACTCAACAGCGCAACAGAAAGCACTTATGTCTTAATTCGTAATTTTGCATGAATACTTCAAATTTGCTTACGTCCTTTTACTGTTGATGAGCTTCTAATTTTTACTAGTTCATTGAATCCTTACCTTTGACATCCACTAGAAAATTCAAAAGAAAGTTATAGGACAGGTACACTAACTTTACTAATGGTTGCGGCCAGTACTAGAGTTTAAACTCGGTTTGAGCTTTTAGCTCAAAAGTTCAATAAACAGTGAAGTACGTGTCAAAAAACTGAAAATTATCTAACTTTAAGATATCTACCGTAGAACAAATTCTAAGAATACCTAATAGATTGAGAACTAGGAACCTTACTATAAGTCCATAAAAACTAGATACTACTACAGGTACACAGGTATTTATGTATAGGTACATTATAGGTATTCGTCTACGTACAGCATACGATTTTACACCGAAACAGGGGTCCAATAAAGGGCCACTTTTTGTCGGCCCTGGTTTCTAGAGAGGCCTAAAGTGCCAAGGATGTTCTTCATACTAAACAGAGCAACAGAAAGCACTTGAGTCTCCCTAATTCGGATGCATCAGGTACTTGAAATTTGCTTACGTCTTTTGACTGTTGATGAGCTTTTAACTTTTACTAGTTCATTGAATCCTTACCTTTGACATCCACTAGAAAATTCAAAAGAAAGTTATGGGACAGGTACCTACACTAACTTTACTAATGGTTGCGGCCAGTACTAGAGTTTAAACTCGGTTTGAGCTCTTAGCTCAAAAGTTCAATAAACAGTGAAGGACGTGTCAAAAAACTGAAAATTATCTAACTTTAAGATATCTACCGTAGAACAAATTCTAAGAAGTACCTAATAGATTGAGAACTAGGAACCTTACTATAAGTCCATAAATACTAGATACTACTACAGGTACACAGGTATTTATGTAGGTACATTATAGGTATTTATCTAGGTACAACAAGTTAGTGTACTGGAACCTAGGTAATGTAAGTTTCAATACACCTGTTTTTATCTGATCAGAATCTACAGAAAAGAACCTTACAAGTTACTGGGAACTTGTGATAAGCTGCTGGCTTTGATCTGATAGATAACAGTAGGAATATGAGTATACCTACCTAGATATAGGTGAGTAATATTCCTGTATTAAAACCTTGACCATTTATAGGGTGGCGAAAAAATTGTGGGAGAAAGAGATTGAAGTTCCTTTTTGATTGCTTTGAATTTTTTTTTAACACAAGTTGATAAATTTTGTGAGAAGATCTCATAAAATACACACTTTGCAAACCTGATTTTAGCCAGCCTAGTTAGCTTGGAAGGTAGCACGTCTGCCTTGTAAGCGCTAGGTCGCGGGTTCGATTTCCACCCGGGGCGAACTTTATCCTAAACAGATAAGGTTTGCTCTTGGAACGGCTGGCTTTCTTCTATCCTGTCCTCTTTCTCTCTTCGATTGCGGAACGATAAAACCTTAGTAGTTACAGTTCCCTCTATGATTTCTTTTTCTTTTTTTTTAGATATTTTTTAACACCTCATATTTATAACCTTCTTCAATATTTTGAAACACCCCGTTTTCAAGATATATTCAACCATCATCGCCTCGATCGAAAGATCAAGCGAATCCAATTAATTTTATCTCCAATGCGTATCTGACATGAGATGCTTCACGCCTCTGACTTGAGATGCGTAACTGCGTAAACGCTCGATGCGTAAATTTAATCCTTGGAAGAACTAGAAATTCATCTCAATATTAGAACCTAACTAATAAGTTTCCAGACTTTCCAGCAATTTATGCAATTATTGATAGATTGGTTTTAAATTGATTATTATCTCTATCTACTTATAGCAGTTACGGCCATGCCATTAACATTATACTATGTAGATTCTGTCAGTAGTTATGTGTATATGATTTAGTAATACAAAATTATTATTGTTACACAGCTCTAAACTTTTGGTTTCCATATTTGGTTAATTATCAAGTTCCAAAACTGCCTCTCGAAACCTAAATCCCCAATGTCCTCCTAAAATTCCCTATAATAATTCTCACTATCCAAAATCCCCCTCAAAACTCCCTCAAGGGGGGGTTCTTTCTCCCCAAAACCTCACTGAAATATGATCCGAATTCGAAAGCAATCAAGACATATCCGGAGGGCGAAAGGCCACGGGGGTGGGAAAATGAAAGGGATTCAAATGTCTATGCGGGCAAGACACGCGAGGGTGCGGGGCCCTGGGGCTGAGGGGTTGGGGGTGCCCCCACAGGAGCGTCAGGAGGGGATAATATTTATTTCCTGTTTCCTGGCATATTCTCTGCTCCTCTTTTTTGACCCTCTGTGAGCGTTTTGCTGGCCTTTTCGTTTCTGTTGACCTACTAATCGAGAGATTTGAGAGGCTGTGGTAACAGAAGATTGACGGAATTTCAAGAGTATGGTTTTTGAGTTTGATGACCCTTTTTGTGATCGCCAATGGTTGTTATAGTTTTTTTTACCACTTTTTCCCACTTTTCTATAAATTCCCATGACTTGAGACTGCTTAACATTAAGGTTTCGTAAAAGTTCTTAAAAGATAGATTTATTGATGGCAGCATCAAACTAAAAAGAGCAAACAAACCAACATAAAGAGGTCGTTAATATTGACAGACAAAAAAATTTCCTAAAATCAAAAGGTAACCGAAAAGCAATTGGGGGGAAAACAAATATTCAAACAAATTGACACTCCACCCACTTTTCTATAAATTCCCATGACTTGAGACTGCTTACATTAAGGTTTCGTAAAAGTTCTTAAAAGATAGATTTATTGATGGCAGCATCAAACTAAAAAGAGCAAATAAACCAACATAAATAGGTCGTTAATATTGATAGGCAAAAAAATTGCCTAAAATCAAAAGGTGCCCACTTTTCTATAAATTCCCATGACTTGAGACTGCTTACATTAAGGTTTCGTAAAAGTTCTTAAAAGATAGATTTATTGATGGCAGCGTCAAACTAAAAAGAGCAAATAAACCAACATAAAGAGGTCGTTAATATTGATAGACAAAAAAATTGCCTGAAATCAAAAGGTGACCGAAAAGCAATTGGGGGGAAAACAAATATTCAAACAAATTGACACTCCGAAGACAAAAAAAACTGCCGAAAAATTAGCTGTCAAAAATTTGGAAACACAACTTACAACATTAAAAACAAGATCGTTTAATTTTATTTCTTCATCCAATACCTTCTCAGCACCCAATTTGATTTCAAATCAGAAAACGGTTTGTTTTTCGTTGTTTATGAACAGAAGTTGTCCACTTTGAAGCTCACAAATAGGGCCATTATGCTGTAGAATCGGTTTTAAATTAGATATACAGGCACTATAGGAATACGGAATAAGAATCGGTTAAAGAGGTGGATACAAATATCCATAGGAATAAGGACTTAAGTTTGTATAATGGACGCGCCCGTATAGAAACATTTCAGATAAAACTTCTAAAACTACTAGTCGAAGTGATGCCCAAGCAATTTGATTTCAAATCAGAAAACGGTTTGTTTTTCGTTGTTTATGAACAGAAGTTGTCCACTTTGAAGCTCACAAATAGGGCCATTATACTGTAGAATCGGTTTTAAATTAGATATACAGGCACTATAGGAATACGGAATAAGAATCGGTTAAAGAGGTGTATACAGATATCCATAGGAATAAGGACTTAAGTTTGTATACCTAATGGACGCGCCCGTATAGAAACATTTCAGATAAAACTTCTAAAACTACTCGTACTAGTCGAAGTGATGCCCAAGCTATTAAGTTGCCAAATAAAACTGATACGAGCAAACTAATAGATACCAAAGCTCGATAGTAGAACGATCCGGACCCAAAACTAGACATCAATTCGGGTCGGTCAACTTGGGGTCTCAGACTTCTTGAAAACCAATTTTTTCTTGCATTCATCAACAAGGAGCCAGGGCCATTATGCTGTAGAATCGGTTTTAAATTAGATATACAGGCACTATAGGAATACGGAATAAGAATCGGTTAAAGAGGTGGATACAGATACCCATAGGAATAAGGACTTAAGTATATGTATAATGGACGCGCCCGTATAGAAACATTCCAGATAAAACTTCTAAAACTACTAGTCAAAGTGATACCCAAGATATTAAGTTGCCAAATAAAACTGATACGAGGAAACTAATAGATACCAAAGCTCGATAGTAGAACGATCCGGACCCAAAACTAGACATCAATTAACATACTGGGTCGGTCAACTTGGGGTCTCAGACTTCTTGAAAACCAATTTTTCTTGCATTCATCAACAAGGAACCATTTTTTTCCCAAAGCTCATTCCTTTTCTTTTGGTCCTCACAAATACCTACGTTGGTACCTGTTTGAAATTTCGAATTCTTTGCGACCCCGGGCACCAAACGGACAACATTTTTCTCTTAAATTGAAAGAAAAAAACTTCATTTTTAATTATTTCTCCGCAGCCATACAGGCATTGTCTTCGGCATCACACCATCCAAAAACCGGTCCTTGGTTCGATCCTTTTCTGGTGATGCTTTCATTTTGAATCAAATGAAGTAGAGAAAAAATCTTCGGCATCACACCATCCAAAAACCGGTCCTTGGTTCGATCCTTTTCTGGTGATGCTTTCATTTTGAACCAAATGAAGTAGAGAAAAAATCTAAAAAAACATCTCTAATTCACACGGAAAAAATACATTGTTTTAGTTCGTTTTCTTCTTCTTTTTCTTTGCCTTCTGATGTCTTTCATGAGGAATTTTAAAAAGCTTGAAACGAACAGACATCTCTATAGGTTGATATTGTTAGCTGAAGCTCTGGAAATACAGGGTGTTAGTATCAATAAAATAAATGTATCAGCATCCGTTGGCTTTAACTCAATATTGAGTCAACTGATGTGCTTAAGCCTCCTAGGTCCCTTGGAATCCTTGGATTAAGAAATAGACTTAGCCCCGTAAAAATCATGAAAAAATGTTGAATTGAAGTGATAATCTTTTCTGAGATTAACCTTTTCTGTCTGGCCTTTTACGATTTAGAATCGAATATCGCCGAAACATACTAATTTAAACAACATTATTGTTGAAATGACTGCATACCTGGATAAGATGATTCAAAAGGGGATCATATTCCATTGAAAACAAACTTCATTATCAGACTGCCAGAGTACCAGAATGGCAGGAATCCTGAGTGCCAGAACATCCGAGCCACCCTGTATACAAGCTCAGAATCCCTCGTCTGGTGGACCTATACATCATACAACTTTGACCATATTGGTGATGGCTTTTCTATACAATATAAATTAAACAAAAAAAAAAAACCTAATATACAGCACACACACAAAAAAATAAATCTCCACAAAGTACACAGATATAATAGAGCATCTTATTTATGAGTACATTTTTAGCATACTAATGTTTGTGCTCTCTGTTCGACGACTTGAAAAAGAGAAAAAAATACACAAACGAGAAAAATAACATTCCAAATTAAGATGTTTGCCAAAATCCGATTCTTTGAAAATATTTGGAATACAAAAAAATACACAAACGAGAAAAATAACATTCCAAATTAAGATGTTTGCCAAAATCCGATTCTTTGAAAATATTTGGAATACAAAAAAATGTCATGGAAAATATATTGCCGCCACGCCGCAAGATTTGACAATGTCGATGAAAATAATGAAGATGAGAGAGGACTCTAACATCAAGAAGGAATTGGAAAGATGAGACGAAACCAAACGAAGAACAAGTCAAATGATAATGAACCTGATGAACTAACGCAAGATAAAAATGATAAAGCCAAGTCAAGAAGATTTGGCAGCAATGACAGCCTTATTACCAATTCTAGTTGCAATATCGGATGTCAATCTGAAAAACCTCGTCCAAATCCTGGAAACTGTCAAGATTGTGGTTAAAATCTTGAGTCCAGGTCAGCTCTAACCAAAACAGACGAGAAACTATCAGCTTCCCTAGAGTCGAGCTACACAACATACAAGATGGATTTGAGTCAACTTCAGCTGTTAGAATTATTATGTCCTCAATGTTTTCAAAATGTTTTGTAACTATTTCCATCATATTTTTTCTTTCCAAAGCACCAGCGCTAAGGCTTTCCCCATTAAGTCTGACAAATGGGTCCATGATTTCGTCATTGTATTTTCGACAGCAAGAACAGCCCCCATTTTACTCCGATAATAAACTGAAGTTTGTCAACTCGAGAGAAGTACTCTCCATTAAGTCTGACAAATGGGTCCATGATTTCGTCATTGTATTTTCGACAGCAAGAACAGCCCCCATTTTGTTCCGATAATAAACTGAAGTTTGTCAACTCAAGAGAAGTACTCCAGTTTGTTTTCCGAACAATAAATATTTCTTACAAGGGAAAAAAATAAAGAACTTTGGCGAGCAGCCATTTTGTCTGCATGTCTTGTGTGTACGTTATAAATGTGTGTATTTTTAAAGGATTCTCTCGACAAATATTATATATTTTAAAATTTGCTGCAATATATCACATCGTAATATCTCGTATATAGAACGAGATATATTTATGTGTTCAATTTTCAGCTTTATATCTTCTTTTTCTGCTGGCTCTCTGGCTCAGTCTCTCGTTTCCAAGTTATTGCGAAATTGTTGGTCGTTTTTCAGAATCAGAAATGTTTTATGGATTTCCTTTTCCCTTCGTGAAAGTCGCCCGGGACCAGACTTTGCAAAATCTGTTGGGCGAAAAAGTTATACGTCTTTTACTTTTGGAAATGGCGTTGAGTGTTTGGACTTTCAGGTCTAAATGAATGAACTTTATTTAGTATCAATATCAAATGATGCCAGACCTGCTATTTTGCAAACAAGCCTTTCATATCCAATTACCCAGAGACACTGAGAAACTTATATTTGCATACAAACTTCTTGATGTATCTTCTGGTATTGCTTTAAAGAAAGTGACCCGATAACAAGAAAATCGTGAACTTCATCTGTATCATTCGTCGTCTCTGCATACAGAATCACCACATCGGATACGGCACTTCTCTTTCCACTCTCATCCTAACTGTTAATAGTGTATATCACATCGTAATATCTCGTATATAGAACGAGATATATTTATGTGTTCAATTTTCAGCTTTATATCTTCTTTTTCTGCTGGCTCTCTCTGGCTCAGTCTCTCGTTTCCAAGTTATTGCGAAATTGTCGGTCGTTTTTCAGAATCAGAAATGTTTTATGGATTTCCTTTTCCCTTCGTGAAAGTCGCCCGGGACCAGACTTTGCAAAGTCTCTTATGTGAAAACTTATACGTCTTTTACTTTTGTAAATGGCGTTGATTATTTGGACTTTCAAGTCTCAATGAATGAACTTTAGCAAGTTGACTATCAACTATTCTGTAAACAAGCTTTTCATATCCAGAGAAACACTGAGAAACTTACCTTTGCATACAAATTCCTTGAGGTATTTTCTAACAGAAAATACCAGAAATTGTTTTATAGAAAGTGACCCGATATCATGGAAATCGTGAACTCCATCTGTACATTCGTCTCTGCATACAAAATCACCACATCAGATACGGCACTTCTCTTTCCACTCTCATCCTAACTGTTAATAGTGTGATCTCAACACAAATTACTAAATTTATATCTCCCAATAAATTTCTACAACATCCCGAATCCATAAAATCAACACTAAAATCAAGTTCTGTATTCTTTAGAAAACCAGTTCTGCTTCTACATATATCTCCCAATAAATTTCTACAACATCCCGAATCCATAAAATCAACACTAAAATCAAGTTCTGTATTCTTTAGAAAACCAGTTCTGTTCTGCTTCTACAATATGGCTCTAGTGTTTGCGCGCGCGTATTCGGTCTTTATTGATGGGTTTCCAAACCTGTTCACTTGGAGCGCTAGTAGGAGTCACATGGTTCTATTTCCCCCCAATATAGCTATACTGGGGTTTACTAACAATAACTCAAGATAGAGATTCAACAAGGGTTTTCCTGTCATTAAAACCCAGGTCAATCTCAGACATAACTCAATCCTGAGATAATCTGCGGTGGTCAACGACAATTAGTTACTGAAACGCTGTGACAGGTTGCAGATAGTTGCCATATTGTCCATTTTCCACCCATATATTCTTACAATTTCATTTCAACATTTTCAATCGATCCAGAAGCTTCAAAAACACCCTGCTCTGTTCGAACATTATTTTCCACCCATATATTCTTACAATTTCATTTCAACATTTTCAATCGATCCAGAAGCTTCAAAAACACCCTGCTCTGTTCGAACATTATGTAAGCTTTCCCTTTTTACCGTCATAGGATCTGCAATAAATTTTTACCGAGGCAACAAAACTGTCCCCTATACCTATCTGGAGACCCCTAGAGCTTTCGAAAGCTCTCCAGTCGACCATAACTCATATCGCATGATGAATTTTAATGCAATGGAAAATTTCGATGGAGAAAAAACGAGTATCCTACCTATTGTTAATTTCCATAAGCTGAAACTTTTACCCTTTTGTCATTTATAATATAACTTTCAAGTAATAACTTTCTACAGGTAGCTATTAGCTATTTTGACGTATAGAAGCCTATTAAGTATCGTATAGAAGCACATCTCATTCACAAGAATTGTGAATGAGATGTGCTTTAGAACTTCTAGGTATTCTGCGTAAATAAACAAATAGTTTGGAATTGGGGAAGAAGGAGGAGTGAACGGGAATATAAATAAGAGGGTTGAAACCTGAAACATATTATTGTTTAGTGGAAAATAATGCACTGCCAACTCCCAAGAAAACAATGCTGGATGTTACTCTTCTTCTGAAGAGACTAAGTCTTTTGCAAAGCACAGCAGTAATGTTCTTCCAGATAACCAGTAGACCTGATCCGAAGGTACGTCATTCAATAGTTCAAGCAGTCCTTACAAAAAAATTTACTTTTTAAAACAGTCGAAAACCACCTTTCCTCTTAGAACCTACCCATACTTTTATCTTAGGTAACATATGGAGGTAATCTAATGCAAACGTTTCAGCACACAAATAAAACATATAAGCACAGCAGTAATGTTCTTCCAGATAACCTGTAGACCTGATCCGAAGATACGTCACTTAATAGTTCAAGCAGTCCTTACAAAAAAAATTACTTTTTAAAACAGTCGAAAACCACCTTTCCTCTTGGAACCTACCCATACTTTTATCTTAGCTAACATATGGAGGTAATCTAATGCAAACGTTTCAGCACACAAATAAAACATACCTGCCTAATATTTATATCCACACGGTAGGGATAAAATGGGATATACCCACCTACATAAAATAGAGAAAATTAAATACATTTTATTTTTTCGAACGCCATAAATTCCAACAAGGAGCTTTGGAGAAAAAAGTAAACACAGTAACATACGCGCGCCCTGCGTTACCCAGGTATACGCAAATGATAAAATTTATAAATAATGAAAATCTCCCTTTTCTACACACAAAAAAGGGAGATTTAGAGGGAAATAAACCACGTCGACTGGAATAAGACGGGGGAAATGGATGGGAAGAGGGAGAAAAATAGGGATTGTAGGAAGTCAAATGCTCTTCGAAGATCTGGAATAAGACGGGGGAAATGGATGGGAAGAGGGAGAAAAATAGGGATTGTAGGAAGTCAAATGCTCTTCGAAGATCAATCACTGTTTCAAAGTTTTTTCAAAGTTTAATCACTGTTTAATTATCAAACGCTTTTGAAAGATCAAAAAATGATCATGGTTCAAACGGTTCCTATTCCAAGCAAGTCATAAATTAAACTCCGTCTGATAAGAGTGATAAGGGAGCCTATACTCCTGTCTGGCACATATCACAGTGATAAGGTCAACGACCTCGTTAGTCTCTTATCAATGACGTCATCAAATTAAGACTCCAGATCTCCAGGCTTCTGCCATCAGTAACAAGAGGTCGAACTTGATTTAGTAATGTGATGCTGTGGACCATATCTACTTATCGATGGAGAAAAAACGAGTATCCTACCTATTGTTAATTTCCATAAGCTGAAACTTTTACCCTTTTGTCATTTATAATATAACTTTCAGGTAATAACTTTCTACTGGTAGCTATTAGCTATTTTGACGTATAGAAGCCTATTAAGTATCACCTATCATCTCATTCACAAATCTTGTGAATGAGATGTGCTTTAGAACTTCTAGGTATTCTGTGGGATCTACTTTTACCAAATTTACCTTGATATTTCATCCAAAGTAAGTGAGACTGAGAATGGAAGAGGCACATAACGACACAATGCAGAGATGGGTTCAGAATGGGATACAATTTTCCATTTTATTACACTTTCCCCCCCTTTCAGAATTTGATTTTCTCCTCCTCTGTTTCTTCCTCTTCTTGGTAATTTTATGCACTTTGGATTAGATTTTGAATGAGCTTGTTCAGTTAGGTAACCTTTTTATCCGAGGCAACAAAACTGTCCCCTATACCTATCTGGAGACCCCTAGAGCTTTCGAAAGCTCTCCAGTCGACCATAACTCATATCGCATGATGAATTTTAATGCAATGGAAAATTTCGATGGAGAAAAAACGAGTATCCTACCTATTGTTAATTTCCATAAGCTGAAACTTTTACCCTTTTGTCATTTATAATATAACTTTCAGGTAATAACTTTCTACTGGTAGCTATTAGCTATTTTGACGTATAGAAGCCTATTAAGTATCACCTATCATCTCATTCACAAATCTTGTGAATGAGATGTGCTTTAGAACTTCTAGGTATTCTTTCAGATCTACTTTTACCAAATTTACCTTGATATTTCATCCAAAGTAAGTGAGACTGAGAATGGAAGAGGCACATAACGACACAATGCAGAGATGGGTTCAGAATGGGATACAATTTTCCATTTTATTACACTTTTCCCCCCTTTTCAGAACGTTTTGATTTTGTATTTTTTTAATCTGGATTTATTAAGATGTGAAATGACTGAACTCATATCTGGGCAAGGTTAGGATCATTAGTCAACTATAAGCTGGATCCAGAGAAGTTAAACAATGTCGGCCAAGAATCTATCAGATAAGGATGGGCAACCAAATGGATATTCATCATATTCTGCCGGCCGAGCGGAATTCAGACAACCTTGTGAAAACAGTTGTGGAAAAGATACAGATCTTCACAAACAAATTGCGGAAAGGCAGTCCGAAAAAAAAAGTAAATTTCGACAAAAATTTGCACTCTTATTTCGATTGCAAATATTTCAACGGGTTGCTTTCTGGTGGTCTCGTGTTGATCCAGCATCACCTAAATGAAAGTATATTGTATTGTATCTCGTATAGCCCATCTGATGGGGTATATACTACAGGATGGACATTCTACGGCACAGACTACATGAGATTAGCCGTTGATTCAATGTTATGAAATAAAATTGCTATCAAATCATCCACCTTGTATATAAGCCGAATAGGTATTTTGTTACGGAACTTCTGGCTGACTTTTGTATTTTGTGAAAGCTCGAATTTTTCAACTTTTTTAATCCGTCGGATTAATTTATACCTGTGCAAGAGAAAGAGAGAGAGAGAGAGAGAGAGAGAGAGAGAGAGAGAGAGAGAGAGAGAGAGATCTGTATGAAATGCTGTAGGCAATATCTCCGTCTTCGTATTATTGTACTTCTTTGAAAAACAGTAGTTTTGTCACATCCACTAGCTGGAGAAAATACATATTGAAATTTTCAATAAGAGAGAGAGAGAGAGAGAGAGAGAGATCTGTATGAAATGCTGTAGGCAATATCTCCGTCTTCGTATTATTGTACTTCTTTGAAAAACGGTAGTTTTGTCACATCCACTAGCTGGAGAAAATACATACCTATTGAAATTTTCAATGACTTAGAGAGAGAGAGAGAGAGAGAGAGAGAGAGAGAGAGAGAGAGAGAGAGAGAGATCTGTATGAAATGCTGTAGGCAATATCTCCCTCTTTGTATCATTGTACTTCTTTGATAAACGGTAGTTTTGTCACATCCACTGGCTGGAGAAAATACAATGCATATTGAAATTTTCAATGACTTGTTTGGACTGGAACCACCAATCTCTAAATTAGAAGTCCATCGCGCTAACCATTTCACTACTATGAGGTTGTTTAGGGCTTGTATATAGAATCCTACCTTTGATTAATGAAGATGCACTACCAAAGCTTACCACCTGATACTTCATGCACAATGATGAAGTTTCGCCTGGTGCAGTTTAAAGGAATTTTTAAGTTGCAACTTTGCATAATAGAGTTATTAATAACTAGATGCACTTTGTAATTTTCAATAACTTGTTTGGACTGGAACCACCAATCTCTAAATTAGAAGTCCATCGCGGTAACCATTTCACTACTATGAGGTTGGTTAGGGCTTGTATGTAGAATCCTACCTTTGATCAATGAAGATGCACTACCAAAGATTACCACCTGATACTTCATGCACAATGATGCAGTTTTGCTTGGTGCAGTTTAAAGGAATTTTTAAGTTGCAACTTTGCATAATAGAGTTATTAATAACTAGATGCACTTTGTGGTTACCATGGAAACGGATTGCCCAGAATAATTGCTAGCTTGAAGTTAATTATAGTCCTTCATGCTATGCATGTTCCTATAATCATATCTTTTATCAGGTTAGCCTATCTTTCAATACAAAGCAACCGTACGTGCAAAATACGGGGAGAAATGTTGCGCTCCGCTCAGCCCTTGATGAAATCATTTTCGTCTTCTTCTTGGTCTTGTTCTTTCTTCTTATTTCTCTTCTTCTTCTTTCTTCTTGTTCTTTTTCATCTTCTTCCTCCTCTGTTTCTTCCTCTTCTTGGTAATTTTATGCACTTTGGATTAGATTTTGAATGAGCTTGTTCAGTTAGGTAACCTTTTTATAGACAACTAGCAGGTGTACTTTGGAGCTGTAACTGCTATGGTCTTATCGTCCCGAAATCGAAGAGAGAAGGAAGACAGGATATTAGGAGAAAGCCAGCCGTTCCGAGAACGCTTACAAGGCAGATGCACTACCAACTAAGCTAACTAGGCTGACTGATAAATAGTTTAATTACCTATTTATCACTCTCCTTTCGCTCTAATTACGTTCTCTTTTCTTATTGATTTATTTTGTTCTCTTTTCTCTGTGTTCCAGGTATGTAAATTATTTGAAAGCATTGTTAATTTTCGTTGAGTTGTGATAGAACCGTCAAATCGGGTGAACTGGTGTTTTCCTATCTTGGAAGGTTTGAGTCTTCAAGTTGGTAGGTAAGTGTGTTAATTCTTGGGCTAAGTTAAGAACATTCATTTGAAACTTGAGAAACCTTCAAGAGCCTCCGGTTAAAGAAGAGAAATACGGGAGAGAGAGATTGCTGAATAATTATGGAACAAAAGGTAGGAGAAAGAAAATGAGAGAATAAGAAAGAAGA
Source organism: Diaphorina citri (assembly GCF_000475195.1). NCBI lineage: Eukaryota > Metazoa > Arthropoda > Insecta > Hemiptera > Psyllidae > Diaphorina > Diaphorina citri. Next base: position 1,221 of record NW_007380227.1, on the reverse strand, counting down.
GGATGAGAAGGAGGAGGAGGAGGAGAAGAAGAAAAAGAAGACGACGACAAAGAAGAAGGAGGAGAAGAAGAAGAAGAAAAAGAAGACGACGACGATGAAGAAGGAGAAGGAGGAGAGGAAGAAGAGGGAAGAGGAGAAAGAAAGAAAAGGGAGAGGTGAACATTGTAAATTTCTAAAATCTCGCTCAAATTTATCACAAATAATATCTGAAATTTATTAGCTTTAATTATCTTTTGCAACTTTTGTCTTCGTGGGAGTCTTTTTTGTCCCTGAAAATTTACTGAAAATCCCGGGTTAAGGAATTATTTTCGTTTACTCGTATATCTGTGTCAGTGTCATAAATCTGTAATTTTAACATGATTTCTGTTGGAAAATACATATCTACTGAGATGGCAATTTCGCAACAGCGGCTTCTATTCTAATTTCATAAAGTCTTCCATACATTCGTCTACTAAAAGAACTAAATATTTAGGTTGTCACATCAGATAGTATAGTTTAAATAAAAATTGAAACAAGTTTAGGGACCACTGACCTATTAGGGTCCCTAATGGGCCTAGTTAGCGTGTGTTGCGTAATCAGTATATGTTTTGGTATAATATGCTTTTTGGAGAATCTCCTAATATTTAAAGTATATCCCACTATATAAATCATTTTGTGGGATGCTTACAAGAAAGGAGAATCTCCTAATATTTAAAGTATATCCCACTATATAAATCATTTTGTGGGATGCTTACAAGAAATACAAGGTTTGGGAGGAAATGTTTGTTGGAGACTCATTTACAGCGGTGTTGATAAAAGTTTTGTCAGCCGTAACACAAATAGGCATATAGATCACTGATATGCCTACATAGATCAGTAATATGTAATACGTATGTATGTAGGTGGGATTGATCTACAAACAGGCATACTAATAGTCACTTGCTTCTACAATATGGCTCTGGTGTTTGCGCGCGCGTATTCGGTCTTTATTGATGGGTTTTCAAACCTGTTCACTTGGAGCGCTAGTAGGAGTCACATGGTTGTGTTTTCCCCCAATATACTGGGGTTTACTAGAGATTAATCTCAAGATTGAGATTAAATGAGGGTTTTCCTGTACTTAAACCCGAGGTCAATCTCGGATATAACCGAATCTTGAGATAATCCGCGGTGGTCAACGACAATTAGTTACTGAAACGCTGTGACAGGTTGCAGATAGTTGCCATATTGTCCATTTTCCACCCA
>NW_007380226.1:0-28189 GCF_000475195.1 Diaphorina citri | reverse complement strand
AAGTTTTTTTTTTTTTTGAAACAGGTTGGATAGGGGGAACTGTAACTGCCAAGGTCTTATAGTCCCGAAATCGAAGAGAGAAGGAAGATCGGATAGGAGAAAGCCAGCCGTTCTGAGGACGAACCCTATCCGTTTGGAATAAAATAGCGCTTACAAGACAGACGCGCTACATAACTAGGCTGGCTGCTAAAGAGCAGTTATACCGTGACGTTATACCCCCTTTTTTAACTTCGATGCAAGGAGTTCTCGCATTCTGATTGGTTCTTTCATTTTGGGTCGATGACTCCTTGCTGCCATATTCAAATGGATAAGGTATAGAGGCGACCCAGTCACGTGATTCTAGTGTGAGAGGTGTGTATTATTTTCATAAGTTTGGATTTTTAAATGATATCACGCTACTCGGCGCTATACTAAAATCATTTGGTTCACATTTTATTTACTTAAATAGCGAGCATGGTAGTTCGCCCCATCAAGTAAATATCAGAGCAAGTTACCAATTGATTGACCTATTTTTTAAAGTCCTAGAAACTGAACACATACCCCCACATTAAATTGATCATTTTTTTTTTGAGGTAGGTATTCCATACCTCGGCTGGGATTGAACCCACGCCCTCCTGTTTACCAGTCGAGCGCCTTGACCACTACACCACCGAGATAAATAAACAAAATTGGGAGTTTCGGGACCCTGGAATTGTAGCCCAGGGACCTAGGACATCTTGTGTTTGGTTACCATTCGGACGGGTGACGGGCAAGGTGAAGTGCTAGCAGATGACAGGGACTTCTCATTATCATCTCCTGGAATTGTAGCCCAAGGACCTAGGACATCTTGTGTTTGGTTACCATTCGGACGGGTGACGGGCAAGGTGAAGTGCTAGCAGATGATAGGGACTTCTCATTATCATCCGGTAATTCCACAGAGCTCATCCGCATGTTACGAGCCGACAGGAGACGTCTATTGTGAACCGGACTGGAGGGAGCTGTGAAACACCAGGACACCAGGGTTAAGCCACTTCAGAAGTGGAGGGTGATAAAATGGTGATTTGTTTTAGTTCCCCTCAAAACAATGGGGTGGATGGTGGGCGATTTGTTTTTGGTCCCTCAAAATAATTTGTATTATGAAATTCGATATTATGTACAGAGTAAAAGATTTGATGTTTCAAAAATCATAAAATGTTGGAGATTGAGCCTATGAAAATGAAATCAGAACTGATTTGACCGACTTAGAAACTTATTTTCACCATTTTTTCTTTCTTTCAAAGTTAATTTGGACGTTCACCTAAAACCTTAAAACCCGCCTGACCTGAACTATGATAGTGATTTTTTTTTTTTTTTAATAAGCAGAAGAATGTTTCGATTTTATATCATTAGGGTGCATGAGAAAAATGAATGGGTAAGAAATGTGCAAGTCATCTTGGATCAGCAGATTGAATAATATTCTCGGCGTGAACGACCTGCTTCCTGTGTTTAAACGGTTTATTCCATAGCTTTGTGGCTCGCGGGGACAGGAGACGTCTATTGTGAACCGGACTGGAGGGAGCTGTGAAACACCAGGACACCAGGGTTAAGCCACTTCAGAAGTGGAGGGTGACAATGGTGATTTGTTTTAGTTCCCTCAAAACAATGGGGTGGATGGTGGGCGATTTGTTTTTGATCCCTCAAAAGAATTTGTATTATGAAATTCGATATTATGTACAGAGTAAAAGATTTGATGTTTCAAAAATCATAAAATGTTGGATATTGAGCCCATGAAAATGAAATCAGAACTGATTTGACCGAGTTAGAAACTTATTTTCACCATTTTTTCTTTCTTTCAAAGTTAATTTGGACGTTCAACCTTAAAACCCGCCTGACCTGATGAGAAACTTATTTTCACCATTTTTTCTTTCTTTCAAAGTTATTGGGACGTTCACCTAATTAAAGAAAAACCTCAAAAAACGCATGACCTGAACTATGATAGTGATTATTATGATCATACTCATGATCCCTTCAGGCTTAAGGTGTTAGTGTTTTAAAGGTCAAACCAAAATTTCAAATGTCCTCATCAAACCAATCACTGTGACCTGATGATTATGATCATACTTATGATCCCTTCAGGCTTTAGGTGTTAGTGTTTTAAAAGTCAAACCAAAATTTCACAAATGTCCTCATCAAACCAATCACTCGACAAGCAGGTTTTTATAAAGCCACACTAGGTAAAAAAGAGTAGGGTAGCAATTTTTTTGGTCCTCTATTGTTGCCTCGTTTTAATAAAACATCTGGGATTTATATAAAGCCACACTAGGTAAAAAAAAGTAGAGTAGCAATTTTTTTGGTCCTCTATTGTTGCCTCGTTTTAATAAAACATCTGGGATTTTAATCAAAAGATAAATAGTGATTTATGTATTACAGAGTGATGGGGAAACTATTTTTGCAGATATTAAAGATATTTAAAAACAACATAAGATAAACTTTAAAAACCAGGAGTAGAGTGCTGCATACTAATTTTACTCTAATAATTTAGTAGGGGGAGATATGTTGCTATTGTAATTCTATTTTAATATTATTGCGAATACTAAAGAAATTAATACCCGTTTAAAAGGTCAACTATTTGTCGGTGTGTAAAATTCAGGCAACATATAATTAGGCTACAGTTGCTTCTATGAAACTGTCTGTATTGCCTGAAATTTATCTCTACAAAATCTAAGTTGTCTAATTCTAAGCGTTTCTAAAAATTCTAAAAAAAATGTTCAAATGGGTTAAGTGTTTCACCTAAGAGTTCAAATGGATTAAACGTTTCATCTAAGAGTTAAAACGGGCTAAGTATTTTGCACAAGAGTTAAAGTTGGGTTTCAACAAGACAATTACTGTATTAATGTTTTATGCTTTGCACATTGCATACTTAAATAGTTTTCAGGCTTTCATACAATTTGATAGCATATTTCTTTAGTTCTTTTTCAAGCTAGGTACGAGTAGGTACCTACTAGGTAACTACCTGGTAAGGTACACTTATTTTACCATGTTCACTTAAATTAGTTACCTAACCTAATAATTAGAAGATTAGGATATTTTGAGCCAATTTTTCGGTCGTTGTTTAGCTTCCAAGAACCCTTTTTTAGGCCAATAAACTTTTGGATAAAAATGGTTAAGACGAAAGGCCGTGAGGAATTTGGTTATAGGTTCCAACTGGAATTAAAACCAAGGTTAGTTCAGTGGTTAGGGAGAACACAAAATGGAGTTAGAATCACACATTGTACCTACTTTATAGGTTCCAACTGGAATTAAAACCAAGGTTAGTTCAGCGGTTAGGGGGAACACAAAATGGAGTTAGAATCACACATTGTACCTACATTTTCCGTCAAATTATTAGAGATTAGTCAATCAAAGTGGATAAGTAGTATGTAATCAAATCAAGCAGGATTCTACAAGATTTTCTCGGGGAAAAAATAAACAAACATTTGTTTCTCCAAAACTTCAAATTGAAAAATCTAGCCTGCTACAGATCTACCAAGAAGGCAATGTTACGAGCCGACAGGAGACGTCTATTGTGAACCGGACTGGAGGGAGCTGTGAAACACCAGGACACCAGGGTTAAGCCACTTCAGAAGTGGAGGGTGACAATGGTGATTTGTTTTAGTTCCCTCAAAACAATGGGGTGGATGGTGGGCGATTTGTTTTTGATCCCTCAAAAGAATTTGTATTATGAAATTCGATATTATGTACAGAGTAAAAGATTTGATGTTTCAAAAATCATAAAATGTTGGATATTGAGCCCATGAAAATGAAATCAGAACTGATTTGACCGAGTTAGAAACTTATTTTCACCATTTTTTCTTTCTTTCAAAGTTAATTTGGACGTTCAACCTTAAAACCCGCCTGACCTGATGATTATGATCATACTTATGATCCCTTCAGGCTTTAGGTGTTAGTGTTTTAAAAGTCAAACCAAAATTTCACAAATGTCCTCATCAAACCAATCACTCGACAAGCAGGTTTTTATAAAGCCACACTAGGTAAAAAAAAGTAGAGTAGCAATTTTTTTGGTCCTCTATTGTTGCCTCGTTTTAATAAAACATCTGGGATTTAAATCAAAAGAGAAATAGTGATTTATGTATTACAGAGTGATGGGGAATCTATTTTTGCAGATATTAAAGATATTTAAAAACAACATAAGATAAGGGGCAAAATTATGTAATTAAAAGTTAGAAAAACGTATTCTAATTCCCATAAATTCTCTAATTTTCCCAGAAAGAAACGAAAGTTTAGGGTAGGTTGGGGCAAAATTACTATGGTCTCGGAATTAAAATACTACTCATTATGAATTGTTCTATGTATAACAGTGGTTATGAACATTTTTTGAGTCGTACTTTATCCGTTACTCCCAAATTGATGGAAATGTTTCCCAAAATGTTTAGGTAGGTACTCAATGAATGTGATCGATGTAAGTAGGTAAAATAACATTATTTTAATAACCCTTATTTTACGGATATCTAATTTTGAAGGTATAGGACTACTAGGACTTAAATGTTAACATATGAATTGTTCTATGTATAACAGTGGTTATGAACATTTTTTGAGTCGTACTTTATCCGTTACTCCCAAATTTTAAGATGGTTTTTTTAACCAATGAAAAAGAAGAATTATGGAACCTATTGATAGGAGGAACTTATGTTCAGAACCTGTTGGTTACCTCACATGAATTCGGTTCATTTTCCTCTTCTTGTAAAATACATCTTTTCTTGTAAACTCTTTTCCCTATTAATAAAACCACCCACCTTACATTCCATTAAAAACAATTACCGACATTGAGAAGCTTAAACTATGTAGACTGATTGTCTACATTGTCTAGGTTGTTTCTTTCTTTTTATTTCCACTTGCTAGAGTTTTAGGTTTTAGGGTGGTTTTGTTAGACCGAAAGGTATACTTTCTGAAGTCACAAAAACCTCACTTTGTGACATCACACCTATAACCATTATAGTTTGTAATTTAAAACTTGACACTGACAATGTTGTAAAACATTTCTTCTCAACAGCCCTCATTAGATGAACGAAAACGGATTTTAGAACATCCTGAACGAATTTTCCGCTCAGACTTTCCAGTTTGCCTTTTTCTTCGGGGGGTCCCGCAGTAATTTTACATAAAACTTGACACTGACAATGTTGTAAAACATTTCTTCTCAACAGCCCTCATTAGATGAACGAAAACGGATTTTAGAACATCCTGAACGAATTTTCCGCTCAGACTTTCCAGTTTGCCTTTTTCTTCGGGGGGTCCCGCAGTAATTTTACTAAAACTTGACACTGACAATGTTGTAAAACATTTCTTCTCAACAGCCCTCATTAGATGAACGAAAACGGATTTTAGAACATCCTGAACCAATTTTCCCGCTCAGAATTTCCAGTTTGCCTTTTTCTTTGGAGGGTCCCGCAGTCATTTTACAAAAAAAGTCTGATTTCCCAGGTCTGTCTGTTTGAATCGTTCAGTCTAGTTTAGTGTTTGCCAATGTCAAGTAGCCAAACAGCTAACCACAACATTTGCGCAACTCAAACACTACAAACTGCTCAAGAGCTTCGTTTGGATGATATAGGGCGCGGTTCGCCACTCGGACTTGCAATCCGCGGGTCGCGGTTTGGTACACTTCCATTGCTGTTGCTCGGAACGCCGAGCACCAAAGGCTGACCAAATGGTCTGGTCATGGCGGCGTATTGGTTTGCGTTTTCTGGAAAATGGTACGGACAGAATCAGACCCGAGTTAGAAAAGAAAAGAGAGATATGGAAAAAATAAAAATAGAAAGCATAGAATAAGAATAAACAATGAATAAATGGAGACAAATAATAAGGCTGAAAATGAAGAAATATGTAGATTGTAGCCTGAACCCTGATAATTTTGTTTCTCTGGATGACTTTTTCAAAATTTAACGATATTAAAAACAAGACTTTTTTAACTCAAACAGAGCAAGTTGGGGTTAGGCCCCTTTTTACATAAAAGCCTTCTATTGTTCTCATTTTAACATCTTGTTGGAAATTAATTTCTCACGTCATAATATTTCATTCGAAAATCTGAAAGCTTAATTTTGAACGGGCTCTAATTTCGCTTGTTCCCGGTTTGGATACGCATCCCTGATTTTAATTCCAGTTGAATGTTGCTCTTTTCAATTATTTTTTAACGAGAAAAAAAGTTCCGAGTGAAAATTCCAGTTAAGTATGATTAAAAATTAATAAATAAAAAAGGATGTTCTAGCGGAAAAAAATCTAAAATTTAGAGGGAAGTTACCGCCCTTTTTTTTTTTTTTTTTTTTTTTGCTAACTATCATAGAGGTACCTACTTTTATAAGGATTGTTGAACTTCGATGGACTTTTTACAAGAAGAAATAAAACCAAAAGAAGGTTCAAAACTTAAACAATATAACTTTAGCCTGAGAAGAAAATTGAAGGTGACAAGAAAGAAGGAGTAGTAGGAAACAAATTATTGTTTAGATCTTGTTCATTCCGAGTAGGGACAGAAGGAAATGGTAAATTGATAAACTTATGATAAGAAGAAGCAAGGAATAAGGTATCAAAATAATAATTTTAGCTGCTAGCCCCAAATTGGGCGCAAATCTATTTAAAAGAAATATGGGTCATTAAAGGGGTAAAAAGGATAAAATCTCAAAAGTGGGACTTTTAACGCTCGTAAACGACTTGAGACAAGGACAAAGAAATGGAAAGGAAAACACCGACATCTAACTCGAAAAAAGGACACAGGAAACCTACATAATTTTATCTCAGACCAAAATATCTATCACAGTTTATTATCAAAAAATATAATAAATTACAATAAGTAAATAAATAACTTTATAAGAACTTTTCCGCTTGAGAAAAATCCCCATATCGTGCACTTCGGATGCATTCTTTCGCTCTCCTCATTTTAATAAGTTTGAAAGTCCGTTTAAAATAATTAGAAATAACGAAAATAAATTAATAATCCATGATTTATTCCACGTTGGTGGAGAAAACTTCCAAATACGCTTACATAAAAGGGTCAGACGGGGTATGAAGCAAATTAGGTATTAGGTACATTGCGAAGGTATTTGGGGTACTAGAGTATTAGGTACCTACATTGGAACATTGGGAAGGTATTTGGGGTACTTAGGTACTAGGTACATTATTGGGTACTGAGGAAATGTTATAAATTTTTTAACCAATGAAAAAGAAGAATTATGGAACTTACTAATAGGAGGAACTTATGTTCAGAACCTGTTGGTTACCTCACATGAATTCGGTTCATTTTCATCTTCTTGTAAAATACATTTTTTTAACCAATGAAAAAGAAGAATTATGGAACCTATTGATAGGAGGAACTTATGTTCAGAACCTGTTGGTTACCTCACATGAATTTGGTTCATTTTCCTCTTCTTGTAAAATACATCTTTTCTTGTAAACTTTTTTCCCTATTAATAAAACCACCCACCTTACATTCCATTAAAAACAATTACCGACATTGAGCAGCTTAAACTATGTAGACTGATTGTCTACATTGTCTAGGTTTAAAAAAAAAAAAAAAAAAAAAAAAAAAAAAACAGATAAGTGTAGGCGGGTTATAATAACTGTGTAATGATTCTGAAAATGCAAGGTCCCTTGTTTGTATAATTTAGTTTTATTTATTTATTTATTGTACATAACGTGACATCATCAATGAGTACTAGAATCCAGGTCCTTATACAAGTTTATAAAACGATTTGAGACAAACAAACTCTAATATTTCTAAAAAAAAAAAAAAAAGATAAGTGTAGGCGGGTTATAATAACTGTGTAATGATTCAAGGTCCCTTGTTTGTATAATTTAGTTTTGTTTATTTATTTATTTACCGTACATAACGTGACATCATCAATGAGTACTAGAATTCAGGTCCTTATACAAGTTTATAAAACGATTTGAAACAAACTTAACTCTAATAAATGGGGAGGGGGAGAGCTAAATATTGTAATGGCACCTAAATGTGCATGTAATGCGAGTGTGAGTTGCGAGGTAAAGTTTACTTGTGGTAATAAAATTATTAACAAGAAATAATTAATTAAAGTAAATTAAATAATTGAAAAGAGTAAAAAAGAGATCTAGCAGGTAACTTTGTTTTCGACTGTACACAAATGAAAATTTTAAACAAAAAGAAGGAAAACACTACACGAAGAATCAAATTGTGTAGAAGAAAAACAAGGAAAAGAAAAATGGAAAATCAGAAAATAAAAATAAACAAGTAGTAAATCATGACAAATAGACAAAAAAAATGGAGGAGAAAAAATGTAGTTTAGAACGATAATACCACAGTGTGACGTCATATTATAGTATCCAGACCTGAACTGATCGCTATGGGCTGATTGGCCACTGACAGTGTGGAAGGACCTTTATTGGCGGCCGTTGAACCTTGCTGATTTCTCCGCACGGCCAAAGGAGGAGCCATGGAGCCGGCAGAGGTCCGGGATGAGGATATTTCATTGGCCGTTTTCAGCACCTGGTAAATACTGTCCACTTCGGACGGCGGGGTTTCGGCCTTCTTGCCACCAAACGGCGACAGCACTGGTGGAATGACAACCAGGGATACTTTAGATTATAAGTACAAGTGTAGTTTTTTATTTAGGAGGTCGGGATTGGACCAATATTATAAAAGTTTGCACATTAGGTATAATAACTTTTTGTAATGAAATGAGGATCCCTCAAATATTATTATTATTATTAATGCCTCAAAGCATTAACAACTTTGATTTTCAGTTGAAAGTGTTTTCATTGTGTTGAAAAAGCATTATGGTCCAATATGTTTAATCATGGGTGAACTCGATTTTTGTAGATAGAGTTAAAGATTATTTTATTATTATTATTATTTTTTTTTTTTGGTCAGGTAGGTACATAGGTACTGATTTTCTCTAATCACTATACGGGCTTAAAAATTCCCGGAGGGACGGACCCTGCTTGTTTGGTCAAGTTTCTGTTCAAATTGAGCCAAGTTTGGGTCTGATGTTTTATAATTTAGATCCTAGAATTCCTCAGAATGTGAGAGGTGAGTTGTTATGGTTGCCCCTGGATAATATTACCTACTAATAAATTATGAAATCTAATAATAAAAAAAAATTCCGTTTTTTAGCCCGTCCTTCCTTTATTATTAATCAAGAGGATAAAGTTAAACATAATATTGATAGAAGTGGCATTATGATAAAATACGTGACAAATAAAAATAAATTAAAAGTGATGAACATAAGTGAACGAATGTTAAAATTAATTTTGTTAACGTAAAATAGCTAGAAATATAACGTAAATGGTTAATTACGAAACATGGAAATTTTCTTAATTTGAGAGTTCTTTCATGTGCTTTTGGAATCGTGATAAAAAGTCTCTAAAAGAAATAATATGAATAAACATAGGCACTTCTAAAATTGTCTAGAATAAAAGATGGACATAAATTATTCAAACACTTACCTAATTATGTATATGTGATGGAAGCAAAAGTTATGAATAACATTTAGGTAGGTATATATATATATATATAAAAAAAAATCAAATAATTTATTACAGCTACATGTTACGATCATCTGCCAAATTTAGAATTATCTAAAACAGTGTTGGTATTTTATGGAGTTGTATCTAGTTTTACACAATACATAACGCTTTGTATTACTAGCTCGAACGTATTACACATGCTCTTTCATAAGTAGGTAGTTTTTCATTTAGAACTGAAAAATTAATCAAATCATGTAGATACCTCACACGGGTCAATTTATACATTGGTCAGAGTACATGCTTTCTAAAAAAAATCAACATACCAATTTGGGATCATCGGTGTTTGCCAAGGAATACATGCAAAGTTGCAAAGGACGTGCAATATTATTATATGCATATTATGTACAGATTTGTAATAACTAAAGATTTTTTTTCTCCATTACAGAACTTGCATATAGACTGATTTTAAAACTATTCATAAGAGATGATTCAGTCAAAACTGTCATTGTCACTTTTATAATAGAAAATCCTACTATAAAAACTTTTGGCTTTTTAAATTATTATTTTTCGTCCAAATTTCCTTCTAAATACAAGCAATCAGTTTTTATTGTGAAATTCTACACTACAGTCAAGTTCAAAACACGAGTAAAGAGATAGGAGCTTAACATTACTATCTTGTCTGGAAAAGGATTAATAATATTTATTAATGGGGCACTCTACTCAACACAAGGGCATGTAGGTACTTATTTTTAACAATAAATGCTCCAAAGAATGCTTAACATCAATAATAATGCTTTTGAAAGCAGCTCCCCATGAAATCTCAAGTTAAGCAACGTTGACCTTGTTGTGTATCTGGACGAGTGACTGAACTTCCGCTTATTGTAATTCTTCAATCCGGATGCGCTCAGCCTCACGAGAGCATAAACCTGTCTTAATGTTCAACCAAATGGTAAGGAAGGTTCAACTTTTAGGGTGTTCTATTTATTAATGTCATATGAGGAGATTAAATTTAACTTTTTGTTGCCTATTCGATTCCATCATGCCACCATTTTGTAAAAGAAAATGTATAATTTGACCTCAAAAGCGTCAAATACGATAAGAAATAAAAGAAGAAGTACCTACACAGTATAACTTAAGTGTCATAAATTAATTATGTAAAGTAATAAATTATTTATTCTATTCAAAATTTATACGAGTATGCAGTTTCAAGTAAAGAGGTCAGGAATACATTGCATACCTAATCAAATAAATGTTGGGCATTCATACAAAATGTGATCCTTTTGTTATTTCTATCATTCCAATTCATGAAAACTCTCGTGTAGGTAAAAAAGAAGTAAAAATGGGTTAGTAAATTAGATTAAATAATTATTAGTAGATAATGCAATGTTTTAAAAAATACTTAGGTAGTTTATTCTAGGAAAAATCCACACATTAACACAAAAGAAGTTCACACACTAGGTATTTAAATTTAAAGCATAAAAGGCACAAATCCCAAAAAAAAAAACATGGCCAACTTAAAAATGAAAAATATTTAATCGATCAATTTTAGACTGTACAGAAATTCAATGTTTTATAAGAACACAAATATGCAATGAGAAAACTCTAGAGGGGCAATACCTACTTTTTCTACCATATACCCACCCACTTTGCATGGACTTACTACATTGCTGACTTATATCAGAAGACCCTCCTGGATAGAGCGTTAAGAGATACAATGGGTTATCCATTATTGTTTTGTTGAACCAAACACAAGGAATAACCATTTAACTTTTAGTGGGACAGAAAAAAAGTCGCAGAAGTTAAGCCGCAAAACTACAATACATCTTCCCATTGTTAAAGCGTAAAGCCAACTTTAGGTTTAACCCTTTGCAATACCAATGTCAACTTACTGTCTTTAATATAAAAAAATAAAATGAAATCTAAATACCTACGTTAAGAGATACAATGGGTTATCCATTATTGTTTTGTTGAACCAAACACAAGGAATAACCATTTAACTTTTAGTGGGACAGAAAAAAAAGTCGCAGAAGTTAAGCCGCAAAACTACATCTTCCCATTGTTAAAGCCAACTTTAGGTTTAACCCCTTGCAATACCAATGTCAACTTACTGTCTTTAATATAAAAAAATAAAATGAAATCTAAATAGGTACCTATCTATGAAAATCTAAAAAGAAATAAATAGGTAAAATGAGAGAGAGAGAAAAAGATAAATACGAGAGAGAGACCTAACGCCACAAAAAATTTGCTACAAGCTTCATAATATTACAAACTGAGAAGAGAAAAAATTCGAGGACCTTTGTCGGAGGAAAAGACAACATGAGGTTCTAGTTGGAATATCGGAACCACAAAACGTTTAAAACGATTTTCAAGACATTCAGAGTAAAAAGATTTAAATACAATAGTCCGTCCCTTATATTCAACAGAGTATAAAATAACTGTTGAACACGTAATTTTTTAACCATACTCGTCGTCAAAGGAAAATGAAATACCGTACGTATAAAAAGAGAAAGATGAGAGAAAAATAGAAATACGAAAAAAATGTACAGCCTTTCAACAGAGTATAAAATAACTGTTGAACACGTAATTTTTTAACCATACTCGTCGTCAAAGGAAAATGAAATACCGTACCTACGTATAAAAAGAGAAAGATGAGAGAAAAATAGAAATACGAAAAAAATATGGAGAATTCAGTTTAGAAAGATGTCAGCTAAAGAGAAATCAAATTAGGTATTCATAGAGATTTTTAGCAAGACCATCTCATATGCTTTCGATGCCAATTTCTTCTGACAGAACCCTCACTCATAAGGTGGAAAAATTATTAAATTGAATACCTACCTATTGATGTACAAATATAAATATTGTTCTTAATCAATGAGGACTTTTAAATTAGGTATCTATGCTTATGAAGCACATGACAGGTTTCTTGATAAAAATCTCTAAAAATCTAAAATTTAACAGAGTTCAAATACAAGATAAGATAGGCATTGAAAAAGATAAAAGGAAATCAACTATGTATGAATCTACCGTTTTTTTGATTTTCAGAAAAATCCCATTGTTACTTGTCAGTACCACGTGGGCTGACTGTCCATCATCGGGACTCCTAACTTTTTTCCGAGTATTAGGTTAGCTATAATAACTGGAAACTCGGTGTAATCCTTTTCTCAATTTCGGACATAAAATTTACTATTCATAAAATTTACTCTAGTAAATGTTACTACATAGGGTAAGCGCACCTTGATGATTCCTGTTAAAAATAGGGTAATAAAATGAGAGAGAGAGAAAAAGATAAATACGAGAGAGAGACCTAACGCCACAAAAAATTTGCTACAAGCTTCATAATATTACAAACTAAGAAGAGAAAAAATTCGAGGACCTTTGTCGGAGGAAAAGACAGCATGAGGTTTTAGTTGGAATCTCGGAACCACAAAACGTTTAAAACGATTTTCAAGACATTCAGAGTAAAAGGATTTAAAAAATCCCGATTTTTTTTTTGTTTTTGTGAAATGTATCGAAGCAGAGTTCTTTAACCTCTGATTTCCTCGGACAAAAACCATCTAATTAAGAGCAAAGAGAAAAAAAATCAAGAAGATAAGAAAAATATGAGAATGTCTTTCATTTTCCTTTCAACTTTCGACAGCAGAGCTTTCTAATGACGTCATTTTGCGAACATTGTAAATAAATTATCTTCAAGTCATTTTAAATATTTCAATTCATGTCAAACCATCACATCGTCAAGATGGAAGCTTGCAGCGCTGCGGCCTTTTAATTAAAATTTTAATCAGACACGTCTTCTACTAGTTCTTCTTCTGCATCTTCTCTCTTTTCCTTCTTCTACTTCGTCTTCTTCTACTTCTTATTGGCCTTCTTCTTCTTATAGCTCTTCTTCTTCGTGAAAAGTGAGAGAGGATAGGCATTTTGAACATTGTAAATAAATTATCTTCAAGTCATTTTAAATATTTCAATTCATGTCAAACCATCACATCGTCAAGATGGAAGCTTGCAGCGGTACGGCCTTTTAATTAAAATTTTAATCAGACACGTCTTCTACTAGTTCTTCTTCTGCATCTTCTGTCTTTTCCTTCTTCTACTTCTACTTCTTATTGGCCTTCTTCTTCTTATAGCTCTTCTCCTTCGTGAAAAGTGAGAGAGGATAGGCATTTTTTCCCACACTGAACTCTCATAGCTCTAAGATAAATATTTTGAATAATTTATTGAATGTGAGAATATTGCTTGTAGGTATATTCTTGGAATTGATGGGAGGTATCCATGTTGGACAGTTGGAGACCATCCTTGCCTGTTTTCCTGGAAATTAGATAAGTATAGGAACTGGTTTTAGACAAGCGGTTGACATGCAAACGTCAAGAGGGAAACACTGATTATGACCTAGAGATTCTAATTGTACCTACAAATTTCGCCCTACCTGATATCACAATTATCACAGCATGGATAAGGTACTAGGTAATAAGGGGAGAAAAAAAAACCCATTCCCCCCTTTGTTCATTTTCTTTATTTTCCTTATTATCATTAATGTTAAGGATGAAGGATATGAGCTCTAAATTTTGAACGAGTTCTAAATTTTAACTCGACGCATTTTAGTTTTTCTGTGTAGGTATGTTCATTCCGCGAAAGCCTTCGGACGGATTGTCCGATTTTGATGAAATCAAGCAAAAATGTCGAAGATATGGACTGAATTTGTTCGTTAGACTTTGAACCTGTGGCGCTCACAACAACACTCAACACAAAAATATATAATCTTTTGATTTTAAATCATTACATGAAAGTAAAATCAAAAAACCAAATCAAGAATAATAATAAACTGAATATTAAACAAATTTGGTAGGTACCAGAGGTAACTGACAAAGGTGGAAAATGCACAAAGGTAACTGACTTCTAAACAAGCGACATAACTTCGTCATTCCGTGCTTTCTAAGTTTATTCTATTGTGTATGAAACTTTTACATAATTTCAAGTACATTTTGAAGCGATCTTGTTCTCTAGCTCTCTAAAAAATGAGATTTCAAAACCTACAGGGTAAAAAAAAGTACAGCCTTAAAATTCCCGGAGGGACGGGCCCTGTTTGTTCATTATAGATTGGATATGATTTTTCACATTTTACTCTCAGAATAAACTTACCTATACCTAATCATTTTTCCAATGGATGATAATTTTTTTTTCTTTTGAATTTTCGCTCACTGATTTCCATTTAAATGAAAAATACGATGTTGGGAAACGAAATTTACATTTTAAGTGCTCGTAATTTGAAGTGTTTGCAACTTTCAACAGAGTATAAAATAACTGTTGAACACGTAATTTTTTAACCATACTCGTCGTCAAAGGAAAATGAAATACCGTACGTATAAAAAAAGAAAGATGAGAGAAAAATAGAAATACGAAAAAAATATGAAGAATTCAGTTTAGAAAGATGTCATCAGCTAAAGAGAAATCAAATTAGGTATTCATAGAGATTTTTAGCAAGACCATTTCATATGCTTTCGATGCCAATTCTTCTGACAGAACCCTCACTCATAAGGTGGAAAAATTATTAAATTGAATACCTACCTGTTGATGTACAAATATAAATATTGTTCTTAATCAATGAGGACTTTTAAATTAGGTATCTATGCTTATGATGCACATGACAGGTTTCTTGATAAAAATCTCTAAAAATCTAAAATTTAACAGAGTTCAAATACAAGATAAGCTAGGCATTGAAAAAGATAAAAGGAAATCAACTAGGTATGTATGAATCTACCGTTTTTTTGATTTTCAGAAAAACCCCATTATCACTTGTCAGTACCACGTGGGCTGACTGTCCATCATTGGGACTCCTAACTTTTTTCTGAGTATTAGGTTAGCTATAATAACTGGAAACTCGGTGTAATCCTTTTCTCAATTTCGGACCTATTCATAAAATTTACTCTAGTAAATGTTACTACATAGGGTAAGCGCACCTTGATGATTCCTGTTATAAATAGGGGCCTACCTTCTTCATCCGGAGCGGCCGGGGTGACCCTCGTCTCAATTTCGGACGTACTCTTCTGTCGCCTCAAGAGTCGGGATTTGGGTTGACACTTGGCTGGTACTTTCTCCTGACAGTCGACGTGCACGTTTGTCTTGCACAAGCGACACTTCAGTCCCTGCCGCGTGTGACCTGAAATGAGGACGGTCCAAAAATTTCACTGCAAGCCCATCTACATACGGAGCTACTGAAAAGAAACTGATTAGTAACCAGTTAGTTAGTGTGTATGTGTAGATCCGCTAACTTTCACGGTTTTTAGTGATCATAACGGAGGTTTATCTTCCATTCTGTGTTAGGGGAAACACGGAATTAGAGGTAAAAAGAATCAGAGGTAATTTAGAGAATAGAATAATGTTAGAGACATGAGCTACTGGTAGATCGGTTAGAGGTGTTGTAGACAGGGGATTAGAGGCAGGTTGGATGGGGTTAGAGGCATTTTAGAGATACAGGCCCAATAAATAATCAAGAATGATTAGTTAGTGTCATAATATGATCTGAAATAAGTCTAGAGCAGCCACAATCACCCCTGATTCTAACGCAATCCTATCCTGTTCCTAGACCGAGTTATGTTACCATCCAATCTTATTAGGTTACGTAGAGAGATCCATGCCTCAGTGCATGCTCAGGCGTATTGATACCCTGTTTTGCATGTTCAGAGCTGAATCATCTCACAAAACGTTAGTGGAAACACGGAATTAGAGGTAAAAAGAATCAGAGGTAATTTAGAGAATAGAATAATGTTAGAGACATGAGCTACTGGTAGATGGGTTAGAGGTGTTGTAAACAGGGGATTAGAGGCAGGTTGGATAGGGTTAGAGGCATTTTAGAGATACAGGCCCAATAAATAATCAAGGATGATTAGTTAGTGTCATAATATGATCTGGAATAAGTCTAGAGCAGCCACAATCACCCCTGATTCTAACGCAATCCTATCCTGTTCCTAGACCGAGTTATGTTACCATTCAATCCTATTAGGTTACGTAGAGAGATCCATGCCTCAGTGCATGCTCAGGCGTATTGATACCCTGTTGTGCATGTTCAGAGCTGAATCATCTCACAAAATCCTGTAGACCAGGTCATTAGTAAAAAGCGCAGGTGAGTGGCGAACTCTCAGGGTCGGAAAAAAAGCTGCTGGTACCTCCAGGCCCTCCGGGCGATGTGACTACTAGGCGCGGACTGTTCTGTCTCGAGTAAGTCTTGAGCTCGTGCGAGGAAAGTTTGCCTGCGGCGCGCATAGTGGGGCCTGGACTCACAGAGCCGGGTACCTACCTGTTGATGTACAAATATAAATATTGTTCTTAATCAATGAGGACTTTTAAATTAGGTATCTATGCTTATGATGCACATGACAGGTTTCTTGATAAAAATCTCTAAAAATCTAAAATTTAACAGAGTTCAAATACAAGATAAGCTAGGCATTGAAAAAGATAAAAGGAAATCAACTATGTATAAATCTACCGTTTTTTTGATTTTCAGAAAAATCCCATTATCACTTGTCAGTACCACGTGGGCTGACTGTCCATCATTGGGACTCCTAACTTTTTTCCGAGTGTTAGGTTAGCTATAATAACTGGAAACTCGGTGTAATCCTTTTCTTAATTTCGGACCTATTCATAAAATTTACTCTAGTAAATGTTACTACATAGGGTAAGCGCACCTTGATTCCTGTTATAAATAGGGTAAGCCTACCTTCTTCATCCGGAACGGCCGGGGTGACCCTCGTCTCAATTTCAGACGTACTCTTCTGTCGCCTCAAGAGTCGGGATTTGGGTTGACACTTGGCTGGTACTTTCTCCTGACAGTCGACATGCACGTTTGTCTTGCACAAGCGACACTTCAGTCCCTGCCGCGTGTGACCTGAAATGAGGACGGTCCAAAAATGTCACTGCAAGCCCATATACATACGGAGCTACTGAAAAGAAACTGATTAGTAACCAGTTAGTTAGACTTTCTCCTGACAGTCGACATGCACGTTTGTCTTGCACAAGCGACACTTCAGTCCCTGCCGCGTGTGACCTGAAATGAGGACGGTCCGAAAATGTCACTGCAAGCCCATCTACATACGGAGCTACTGAAAAGAAACTGATTAGTAACCAGTCAGTTAGTGTGTATGTGTAGATCCGCTAACTTTCACGGTTTTTAGTGATCATAACGGGGGTTTATCTTCCATTCTGCGACACCGCCTCAAAACATAAACATTAACCTATCCTGAGTGGGGCCAGGAAAAACGAGCAACACGCTATTGCCCAGATGGTCACCCATTCGGATATCATCGTTGTTAAACTTTACGTTGTTTAACTTCAGTGAATCAGCATTGGGAACAATGTGCTATTGTCATTGTCACTAACTGAGAAACACCATTTTTCTGATTTCCATTCTGTGACACCGCCTCAAAACATAAACATTAACCTATCCTGAGTGGGGCCAGGAAAAACGAGCAACACGCTATTACCCAGATGGTCACCCATTCGGATA
Source organism: Diaphorina citri (assembly GCF_000475195.1). Taxonomy (NCBI): domain Eukaryota; kingdom Metazoa; phylum Arthropoda; class Insecta; order Hemiptera; family Psyllidae; genus Diaphorina; species Diaphorina citri. Next base: position 10,251 of record NW_007380226.1, on the reverse strand, counting down.
TCATCGTTGTTAAACTTTACGTTGTTTAACTTCAGTGAATCAGCATTGGGAACAATATGCTATTGTCATTGTCACTAACTGAGAAACACCATTTTTCTGATCAACAAAAAGAAGACGTAACTTGACTAACTTACCTCTCAAAACTTGAGAGCAAATATCACAAGGAGTGATTTTCTTGTAGGTATATTCTTGGAACAAAGAAGACGTAACTTGACTAACTTACCTCTCAAAACTTGAGAGCAAATATCACAAGGAGTGATTTTCTTGTAGGTATATTCTTGGAATTGATGGGAGGTATCCATGTTGGACAGTTGGAGACCATCCTTGCCTGTTTTCCTGGAAATTAGATAAATATAGGAACTGGTTTTAGACAAGCGGTTGACATGCGAACGTCAAGAGGGAAACACTGATTATGACCTACAGATTCTAGTTGTACCTACAAATTTCGCCCTACCTGATATCACAATTATCACAGCATGGATAAGGTACTAGGTAATAAGGGGAGACAAAAAATCTATTTCCCCCTTTGTTCATTTTCTTCATTTTCCTTATTATCATTAATGTTAAGGATGAATTTTCCTGGAAATTAGATAAATATAGGAACTGGTTTTAGACAAGCGGTTGACATGCGAACGTCAAGAGGGAAACACTGATTATGACCTAGAGTTTCTAGTTGTACCTACAAATTTCGCCCTACCTGATATCACAATTGTCACAGCATGGATAAGGTACTAGTTAATAAGGGGAGAAAAAAACCCATTCCCCCCTTTGTTCATTTTCTTTATTTTCTTTATTATCATTAATGTTAAGGATGAAGAAGTGGTTAAAGTCGTTAGACTCTGATGTAAAAAATCAATTGCCAAAGATGTGTTCACACAGTAAGCACATAAGGTGTTTTAAATCAAAACAAAATCTTTGGTGCTTTTTAAATTTTTTACTTTTTACTTACTTTTTCTCTAAAAAGGTGGAGATTTTATTTACTTATGTGGTGAAGTGAGACACAAAATAGTGGACAGACATCGAGCCAAAGTTCAGAAAGTGGTGAAGCTTTATTAAGTTTCGGGTGTTCCTACTTGCCTCCTAATAGTGTGGTGGTTAAAGCTTCAAAAATTCCTGCTCTCCTGAATTATTTTTCCTAAACCACTTTCACAGTTTCTCTAATACGCCCATTCCTCACTCTATTCCTTCCGTTATCCAAAAGTAAATTAATGTGCCAAATGTGCTTTGTGGAAAGTCCTTTAGGCACAACGGGATGTGAGGCACACAACTGCTTAACTCCTTGTGACATAATACATGATCTGTAGGTATGTGTGTTTCAATCATTTTAGATCTGCTAATAAATCGGCTGAAATGGAGGGGGCAATACGCCTGAGCATGCACTGAGGCATGGATCTCTCTACGTAACCTAATAAGATTGGATGGTAACATAACTCGGTCTAGGAACAGGAAAGGATTGCGTTAGAATCAGGGGTGATTGTGGCTGCTCTAGACTTATTTCAGATCATATTATGACACTAACTAATCATCCTTGATTATTTATTGGGCCTGTATCTCTAAAATGCCTCTAACCCTATCCAACCTGCCTCTAATCCCCTGTCTACAACACCTCTAACCCATCTACCAGTAGCTCATGTATCTAACATTATTCTATTCTATAAATTACCTCTGATTCTTTTTACCTCTAATTCCGTGTTTCCACTAACCATAAAACTCCAAACCTGTTGTCCAACAAGGACCTACATCTCCACTAAATTGGCACTATTTTTGTCCACTAACATTTTAACTATTGGCCTATGTTTGTTCACTAACCTTCAAAGTGCCTGTGTCTACTACATCAAATTACTCTAGAAGTCAAAAGGTAGAAATTAACCTGTGAAAAAAATAGGTAGGTAGGTCTGTAGCTACAAATAATGTACTGTACATAACTTCATGACTAACCTTCAAAGTGCCTGTGTCTACTACATCAAATTACTCTAGAAGTCAAAAGGTAGAAATTAACCTGTGAAAAAAGATAGGTAGGTAGGTCTGTAGCTACAAATAATGTACCTACTGTACGTAACTTCATGCAAACAACAGACATCTCCAGTAGTAATGACATAATATTGGATTATGACATTGAGTGTATGTCCATTTCCTTTAATTAGTAGTTCGTTAGTGACTTTTGTTTACCTTAACAACCATTTCATTAGCCTTTGAGAAATGTTGGCTTCCAAAATTAAGTCAAACTCGAGAGACCTATATTAGTTCATGATATTGGATTATGACATTGAGTGTATGTCCATTTCCTTTAATTAGTAGTTCGTTAGTGACTTTTGTTTACCTTAACAACCATTTCATTTGCCTTTGAGAAATTTTGGCTTCAAAATATAGTCAAACTCGAGAGACCTATATTAGTTCATGTACCAGTGACTTTTGTTTACCTTAACAACCATTTCATTAGCCTTTGAGAAATGTTGGCTTCCAAAATTAAGTCAAACTCGAGAGACCTATATAAGTTCATGTACGTCAATTAATGAGTAAATTATTTACAATGGATTTCATTAGGAATAAAGCACAAATTCTCCGTAATTATAACGTCAGTGGCAAGAGTCGATTGATTTCACCAATATTCACCTATTTACCTGACATTTCAATAGGGTCATTCACCTTTTCCATTCCCTGAGTAAATTATTTACAATGGATTTCATTAGGACTTACAATAAAGCACAAATTCTCCGTAATTATAACGTCAGTGGCAAGAGTCGATTTATTTCACCAATATTCACCTATTTACCTGACATTTCAATAGGGTCATTCACCTTTTCCATTCATTGAGTAAATTATTTACAATGGATTTCATTAGGACTTACAATAAAGCACAAATTCTCCGTAATTATAACGTCAGTGGCAAGAGTCGATTGATTTCACCAATATTCACCTCTTTATACCTGACATTTCAATAGGGTCATTCACCTTTTCCATTTCCAACAACAATTCCCAATCCAATTTTCCCCAAACACTTGACACAAAATAGCGAAAAAATTTACACACGAACAAGTTTGGGAAGAAAAATGTCGAATGGAAATGTACAAATTTCGGGTTCGAACAAGATAAATCCAGAAATGTGCTTGGCATTTTAATTTAAAACTCGATGTTGAAAAAATCTAATCTGTTAATTTTTAAAGTTTTGTATCCAATTACCCGCCAAAGCTTTTAAATGGCGTTTGGCAAAGTTTCAAGAAATAATTTCAAACTGCGAAAGTTTTTGCCAGAAGAAAAGTAGATATCATACCAAGCTTTTAAATGGCGTTTGGCAAAGTTTCAAGAAATAATTTCAAACTGCGAAAGTTTTTGCCAGAAGAAAAGTAGATATCATACCTAGGTACTTGAAGAAGAAAAACAATTTTCAAAGATAAAAATAACAAAGATCTTGTGTGTTTAGATGAAGAGTTATTGCAAAGAAGACTGGCTTTTTAAAAAGTTTCAATTGGAAAAAGGGTCCCTACAACGACCAGAAATACCCCCAAATAGGTTCAAAGTCCAATGAACAAATTCAGTCCATGTCTTCGACATTTTTGCTTGATTTCATCAAAATTGGACAAACCGTTCGAAAGCTTTCGCGGAATGAACATACCTACACAGAAAAACTAAAATGCGTCGAGTTAAAATTTAGAACTCGTTCAAAATTTAGAGCTCATATCGAAATTAAGAACTCAAAAATGCCTAGGTCCTCTTTGTCCAAACATTGGAGGTTATTGAAATCCAAAGAAGAATTTGACTTGGATCTTGGATTCTTCATTTCTTCCTATAAGGCAGGTTGCTACAGAACGTACAAATTTATTAAACGTTGCGCCGTGATGAAAAACAATTTTCAAAGATAAAAATAACAAAGATCTTGTGTGTTTAGATGAAGAGTTATTGCAAAGAAGACTGGCTTTTTAAAAAGTTTTAATTGGAAAAAGGGTCCCTACAACGACCAGAAATACCCCCAAATAGGTTCAAAGTCCAATGAACAAATTCAGTCCATGTCTTCGACATTTTTGCTTGATTTCATCAAAATTGGACAAACCGTTCGAAAGCTTTCGCGGAATGAACATACCTACACAGAAAAACTAAAATGCGTCGAGTTAAAATTTAGAACTCGTTCAAAATTTAGAGCTCATATCGAAATTAAGAACTCAAGACCGGCGTGAACGACCAGGGTATTCCTGTGTTAAAACGCCTTATCCGAAAAAAAAGAACTCAAGAATGCCTAGGTCCTCTTTGTCCAAACATTGGAGGTTATTGAAATCCAAAGAAGAATTTGATTTGGATCTTGGATTCATCATTTCTTCCTAGGTAGGTTTACAGACTAGGTAGGTTGCTACAGGCTACAGAACGTACAAATTTATTAAACGTTGCGCCGTGATGAAAGTTGGGAGCTGAATCTCTAAAAGGCGATTAGCAAACCTTTGTGATTAAAAGGGTAATCACTCATTATATCTATTCCGCCTAGAGAAAAAAAATAATCATAGGTACCTATTACAAAACTATTAGGAGCTGAATCTCTAAAAGGCGATTAGCAAACCTTTGTGATTAAAAGGGTAATCACTCATTATATCTATTCCGCCTAGAGAAAAAAAAATAATCATAGGTATACCTATTACAAAACTATTTGATTATACTCTTCGTTTTTGCTCTATCTCAATGTGAATTTTCGTGTTGTGTGCTGTGTAACTTATACGTGGTTTTTCTTGTGTTTTGTTTCCTCTCTTTCTGTCTAAAATATTCCTCCCCTCTAAAATCGACAGAAAAAATCAAATGTACCACGCCGTATCGACCATAATCGCTCTCAGGTAAAGTATGAGTTTATTCTTCACCTTTACAAAATCCATTTTCTACTTTTCCTTTCTTTTTCGTAAAAGAAATCACTTCTTTTTTCTTTTTCTTTGACTTTTTCTTCTCACCGTGTGTGTTTTCTTTTCTTCTGTCAACTTTGGGTGGCTGTGTTACGTGATTGTTTTAGGTTTGCTAATATTATTTGACTGTTCGGGAAAAATTGGTCAAAGAGAAAAGGTCCCACTCTACAAATTTCTAAGAACTTTTTCCCCTCCATTTCAGTCGATTTATTAGCAGATCTAAAATGATTGAAACACACATACCTACAGATAAGTTTAGATGTATTATGTCACAAGGAGTTAAGCAGTTGTGTGCCTCACATCCCGTTGTGTCTAAAGGACTTTCCACAAAGCACATTTGGCACATTAGTTTACTTTTGGATAACGGAAGGAATAGAGTGAGGAATGGGCGTATTAGAGAAACTGTGAAAGTGATCTAGGACAGATACTTCAGGAGAGCAGGAATTTTTGAAGCTTTAACCACCACACTATTAGGAGGCAAGTAGGAACACCCAAAACTTAATAAAGCTTCACCACTTTCTGAACTTTGGCTCGATGTCTGTCCACTATTTTGTGTCTCACTTCACTACATGAGTAAATAAAATCTCCACATTTTTAGAGAAAAAGTAAGTAAAAAGTAAAAAAATTATAGTTATAGTTATAGCTTCCCCATTTGAAATTCTCACCACACGCCTCTGCTTTTAACTATCGTATATCTATTTTTTTCCTTCGATATGACGTCAATAAAGCTCATCAACCCAATACCTGTCCAATTTGACGGCAACAGAAACCATCGTGTGCTAGAGAGAATTTTGAACTTTCTTAACAGTATATTATCTTCCAATCAATATCATACATAACTAATGAGTAAAGTGCCCCGCGAGGATACCTGGTAACCCTGTTCAGTTCCTCACGATAAATCCTCAAGTTCTTGACGATAGATTAAATAAATAAATAGGTAATTAAAGTGTCCTTATTCGTTTAGGAGTCCTTAGAAAATCGGTGGGTCTTCATTTGAAGGTTAACGGTAGTACAATAAAATTTCATGTCGTGTACATCAGTTGGCAGGAATAGACCAAGAAATTTCAAAAATACGAAACAATCCAAATTTCAAGAGTGAACATTGGCAATATGGTCATTCAAACGAGTTAGCGTCAAACTTCAAAGGAGTGAGAATCAAAACTCTCAGTAGTAACGAAATTCTAAGGAGCTCTTCAAAATTCAGATGAATAAAGTTCAAAAGAAGGTAAACCCATTTCAAGGATTAAACAAGGAGTCATTCTTAAAATTCCAAGGCTAATGAAAATCTAAATCCTGAGTCCCGTTCCCCATTATCCTGTTTTAGGGAAAGAAATATTCTCTTTCATTTCATATCTTCTCATCCCTTCTATCTCTCCCTCTTTTCTCTCTTTTTTCTATATCCATCTCTCTCCCTTTTCTTTGAAACTTTACAAGGCTACCATTTCCGTTACTGTTGTACGATAAGTGAAGTGAAGTGCCCCGCGAGGATACCTGGCAACCCTGTTCAGTTCCTCACGATAAATCCTCAAGTTCTTGACGATAAATTAAATAAATAAATAGGTAATTAAAGTGTCCTTATTCGTTTAGGAGTCCTTAGAAAATCGGTGGGTCTTCATTTAAAGGTTAACGGTAGTACAATAAAATTTCATATCGTGTACATCAGTTGGTAGGAATAGACCAAGAAATTTCAAAAATACGAAACAATCCAAATTTCAAGAGTGAACATTGGCATTATGGTCATTCAAAGGAGTTAGCGTCAAACAGGTCAAACTTCAAAGGAGTGAGAATCAAAACTCGCAGGAGTAACGAAATTCTAAGGAGCTCTTCAAAATTCAGATGAATAAAGTTCAAAAGAAGGTAAACCTATTTCAAGGATTAAACAAGGAGTGAATCTCAAAATTCCAAGGCCAATGAAAATCTACGTCCTGAGTCCCGTTCCTCATTATCCTGTTTTAGGGAAAGAAATATTCTCTTTTATTTCATATCTTCTCATCCCTTCTATCTCTCCCCCTTTTCTCTCTTTTTTCCATATCCATCTCTCTCCCTTTTCTTTGAAACTTTACAAGGCTATCATTTCCGTTACTGTTGTACGATAAGTGACACAAAACTTTGTTCACTTTGTGATTTGTGTGGGTAACAAAGTCATGATTGTGTACAACAAAGTAGAGAAGAAATGGAGCGAGAAAATGAAGCAATCAAAAGAGAAAGATGAATCACATTCAAAGGAAGTGTAGATAAATAGAGGGAAGTAAATGGAAGAACAAGTTTCAAAGTTCAAAGATATGCATTTGGCCTGCTGGGTTACAATGGGGTTTAGTGGAAAATAAAGGTTGTTTACCTCACTCTATATTTTCTACAAGAAAATACAAGAATTCATAAATATTGAAAAATTTCAAGCGAAAATTCTTCATTCTTTTCTATCAATTTCAAAGGTATTTTAGATTAAAAATCGAACGTTCTATATTTCTGTTAAAATTATTTTTACCATTGAATTATCTAGTAGGTATGGGTAGATTTTTCCCTATAGTAATATCAACGTGAATTGAATATCTATATTTTTTATGGCTTCGAAATATAAACTGGTAAGTAAGGTATGCTATAAAAATACGAAGTAAAATATTTTTTTCATTTCATTTCGACTTCGTATAATCCAGGGAGACAGAAATGTTCATGATAATATTAGGAACAGTACAGGGTGATTGAAAAGTCTTGAGGGTTCTTGAAAAGTTCCCAATAGTGCACAATGTAATGGATATTATTCAATTTAGTATTTTTCCATGTTACAACTTAATAACCTGAATTGACATGGAAAGGCATGTTTAGAGTTAAGTTTTAAAAAAAGTAGAATTAGTACCATCTAGGTATCTAAGAGTTTCAAAAAAGTAAAAAATATGAATTATTTACCTTCGCCAAGAGGTACAAGCTGTACATATTGATGACCTACATTGGTTTAGAATGTTTAGATACCTCTTCAATAAATTCTAAATCACACTTCAAAACCTCGCGGAATCATCCCTTACATAAGAAAAACGCAAGCTGTCCTCGCAAAACAGAAAAATTGAAGAAAAAATGGAAATTTCAAGAGATATAAAATATTAAAAAAAAAAAAATCGGTTCTAAACATTAATTCTTCCGAATTCCGATCCGTATTTCGTTTTACCGGTCTACCGCCACGACAAGAACTCCAATTCGACTCCCGTCGCTCGCTCCGACATAACTGACAACCTCTCTGTCATAACAAAGCCGACAATCTAGGAAACCATAGGAAAGTCGAGATTTACAGCGAAATCTCTAATTCCATTAAAACTTTAATCTGACCCCGTGAGCATAGGGGATATACACGTATTCACATTAGAGGTTGATTCAACGATCGAAGTAAGTTGGAAGTTTTAACTCAAAGATTGTTTTAGATTGTCTGCTTGTTGATCTGAATGATTTCTACAATTAACTGAACTGGATTATACGAAGTCGAAATGAAATGAAAAAAATATTTTACTTCGTATTTTTATAGCATACCTTACTTACCAGTTTATATTTCGAAGCCATAAAAAATATAGATATTCAATTCACGTTGATATTACTATAGGGAAAAATCTACCCATACCTACTAGATAATTCAATGGTAAAAATAATTTTAACAGAAATATAGAACGTTCGATTTTTAATCTAAAATACCTTTGAAATTGATAGAAAAGAATGAAGAATTTTCGCTTGAAATTTTTCAATATTTATGAATTCTTGTATTTTCTTGTAGAAAATATAGAGTGAGGTAAACAACCTTTATTTTCCACTAAACCCCATTGTAACCCAGCAGGCCAAATGCAACCCAACATAACAATGCAACATGCAATCTAACAAACTGTGGCCCTAGGTTTTATCCAAACATTCCAAACCTAAACAAACACCCTACTGGTGCAGCAGACGTCTCCACTAATAGCACAATGCTTCGCACATTGCATAATCACTGAAAAACACGGCATTCATAAAAATCATTAGTTTACAACCCTGATAGCCTTGTACTCAACCGACCAATTTTCAAAGAAGTTAAGCAACGTTAAGCATGGCTGGTATCTGGAGGGGTGAACGTGCGTAGGATATGTTGATTAATCACTCAGCCCTGTAGAGAAGAAAATTTTTATATACCTAATCGAGAATTTTGACCATAGATATGTACAAATGTAAATAGGTACCTAGGTATCTATATTAATAATTCAATTTCCTTTTCTTCTTATGTTCACAGAAAGACTTGTTCACGAATAAAATCGAGTCCGCGGGTACAGACCCTGCCGGTTCTAGTTCGCGCGATCGTAAAATGTCCTCATCCTCACAAGGCAGCATGAAATCTAAATGGCTGAAAGCTTTCAAAAGCTTGAAAACTCCCGCCCCGAGTAATGGGAGCTCAAAAGATCAGGAAAAGTAAGTATTTTTTGACCTCTAAAACGGTCCTCCTAATATTATGTGTTACTTTTGTAGGATAGGTTTTCTAACGAATCTTTCTAACTCATTGTTATATTAGGTTTTCTATTTTCTAACGATTTTCCAAATTCATAGGTTTTCTAATTTCTAATATTTTTTTCTAATACGTTATTTTCAAATATTTATGTATAGTATGAACAAACTAAACACATGAGGAGTCTCTACGATTTGGGATTGAATTGAAAGTTTACGTATGTACATAGGTATGTACCTATTGTTTATTATTTTTATTTGTTTATTTACGAGTCGATCTCCATTTACAACAATTACACCTTCGTCACACATTACAAGAGATCAATAAATCCTTCATTTAGTATTTCAGTCCATTATCGTATCGACTCCTTCGTTTGGTTCTCGATGTTGGTATCTTCGATTTCGATATCTAGTTTGGTTTTCAAATTTTTATATTCTCTACCATTTTATCTGTTAGTTTATATACTTGTATATCTAATTGCATGACATGTTTTCAAATTTGGATGAGGGGATATTTTACATCCCTGCCAGTTTTCCACGAATAACTTCGTGAGTATAATTGCATGACATGTTTTCAAATTTGGATGAGGGGATATTTTACATCCCTGCCAGTTTTCCACGAATAACTTCGTGAGTATGTAGGTTTGTAGGTACATCATGTACTTCTCGCAGCAGTTTTCGACAACACGCGCTGCTATTTTGGGGTGCACTCAGCCTCGTGTGGACAAATTGGGAGCTGAATCTCTAAAAGGCGATTAGCAAACCTTTGTGATTTAAAGGGTATTCACTCATTATATCTATTCCGCCTAGAGAAAAAAAATTAATCATAGGTACCTATTACAAAACTATTTGATTATACTCTTCGTTTTTGCTCTATCTCAATGTGAATTTTCGTGTTGTGTGCTGTGTAACTTATACGTGGTTT